>NC_066623.1:36210182-36449722 GCF_025201925.1 Gopherus flavomarginatus | reverse complement strand
GGACCAGAGTCGGCTCCAGGCAACACACGAAAGCAGGTGCTTGGGCGGCCAACGGAGAGGTGGCACATCCAGCTCTTCAGCAGCAATTCGGCGACGGGTCCCTCACTCCCTCTCAGAGCAAAGGACCTGCTGCTGAAGATTGAAGTGGGGGCAGTAGAGCCGCAGATCGTGATGGCAGCTTTTTTTTTTTTTTTTTTTTTTTTGCTGCTTGGGGCAGCAAAATCCCTGGAGCCGGCCCTGTATAGCATTGGGGAAAATCTGAGTCATTGTTCTAAGGCTTCGTCTGGATTCAGTGCGTGGGTCTCTTTCTTTCTCCTCTATCCCCTCTACTTATCCCAGATGTCTGCACCTTTATGAGGTAACTGACCCGATTCCATTGCCTCTTTCCTGAAGCTCTGATCTCTGTCTCAGAGCTCTCTCCACAATCCCCACCTGCTGTATTTCAGCACGTCTCCCTCCCTTCGGCCCCATCGCTCCTTTCACAATCTCTAGGCTGACCTCGCTGCTGGTCTCAGCCTCCTCGTCCCTTCCCCCCCCCCCACCACACACACACACACACACACACACCCCGCCTTCTCTCCTTTCAGTTGATTCTATCAACCCTTTCATTTCTCACAACTCCTCTCTTGATTCCTGTGCCTCCCTCTTCTGATGCTCTGTCTGCCCTTTAATCTCTTCCCTCTGCATCTGCTGCTTCTGTGCCTGCAGCCACGCTGCTGAGTGCCCTTGGGCAATGTCCTAGGCCTGCACTGAGCTCCTCCATGTCAGTTCTTTTTAGTGCTTCCAAAGTGTGGCATCTCTTTTCCTCCTCCTGCTCCCTCTGGACATCTCACCCTCCTCTGCCCGCTTCTCTGCCCAGCAGCTTGCCAGTATTTCCCAACCGCCCATAAGAACTCTCCCCTGCCACTGACCCTTCCACCTCTACTCTACCCTTTCCTTCTTCATGGCACTCTGGGCTTCCCAGGCCTGACTGTGACTCTGCCTCCAAACCCTCCGCCCCATTGCTTCCCATCTCTTGTCCTCCTCCCCTGCTCTTTATCTCTAGCTCTATGACTCCTTTCCATCTGCCCACCCGCACCAACTGTCTCCCAGCCTGGAAATAAACTCCTTGAGATGGAATTGTCTCTCTGCCTACCATGTAAGCTCCACCACCCTCCTCCACTGGCTTTCTGGGTTTTACCACCTCTCCCTACCTGCCTGGATTCTGACTTCTGCTCTCCCTCAGACCCTGAAGGCAGAGGATCTTGATCTCTCCTGCTAAGTATCATTAAGGAGCTGGTGAAGGAAATGGAATGTGTGGAGAGACTCTTCCCTGATGTCCTCACGAGTTTTCATCCCACAGAGGAAACTGCAGAACCTATTAGAATTGGACAAGGGCAAATGTGAAGCAAACCCAGTGACCGCACAGCTGGGTGTTCCAGTGCAGATCCTAGCGAAGGCGAGGAGGTTCAGTATCCAAATGAAACTGCTGGGAAAGGGAACCTAGCAACTACAGTGGGGGAAATTTTCAGACAACATTCCTTTTTCACTGAAAAATGCAGATGCAGGTTGACCAAAATGTTTTCAAATTCACGGAATTGTTTCAGTCAAACAAAAAAAAATTCTGAAAAAATCAAAACGTTTCAACTTTCTTTGTGAATTTTACTTCAATTTAATTCACAAAAGAAGTTAAAAAATCTAAGAAAACCCTCAGAAACCAACAAAACCTTTCATTTGACCCAAAGCTGGATTTTTTTTTTTTTTTTTTTTTTTTTTTTACTTTTTCGGTTTGCTGATTTTTTTCTCCCATTTTTTGGCTGGCCACTGACCTGAAGAATTGTTATTTGCCCAGCTGTGCTAGCTACCGGCTACCATGGCACAGATCATTCAGGTGATCAGAGCCCCCCTGTAGAACTATAGATGCTGTGGCCCAAGGCAGCACAGCAGCTGACATTTACCTTGATATCTCTAAAGCTGTTATTACAGCCCCCACACCCTAGAATGTAGAGAGGAATGCCAGCGAGGGCCAAGACTGGCTGGCAGGCTGTAGGCACTACGAGCAAATAAGGCACCCTCAGAACAGGGGAAGCATCAACAGGAGCCAGGCTCCAGGTCTGTGCCACTAAACATTCACTGTAGTCCCTGTGGAATGATCGGGGCAGGACATGAGCTCCCCCTGAGTCAGTGCTAGATTCTGCACAGGAGCAGCCCAGAAGCAAGGGCTCAGCAGGACTCAGCCCCCATTTCTCCCGGGGGGCTTTTTTGGGGGCATACACCAGAGCTGTGGCTTCACCAACCTGCGGGAGAGCCACAATATGCACTCTCCTCTGTGTTCAGCTAACAGGTGTGGTGGTGGCCATGGAGGGGGACAGAACCATGCCCCTCCACCGTGCCCACTTGTGGCCAGCTAGCACCCACCTGGGCGCTCGCAGGGAGTGAGATGGTCCCCATTGCTAGGTGAGGAGGGCATCACCTTTCATCCTCTCAGCCCATCCCAACAGGGTTTGGTCATCATCTGTGCAGCCAGCCCCAAGCTTGGAGGGCTAATAAGCAGCAGAGGAGCTCTCCAAGCAGCACGAGTGATGTGGCAGGCTGGAAGAGCCAGGCAGCTCTAAATTCGATGAGATTTAGGATAGCTGAATGCGAGGTGAGGCACCGAGGGAGATCCTATAATCAGCCCAAATAGAAACAGGAGGCTGCTGCCTTAGAAAGCAGCCGTGCGGTCAGAGAGCCCCGCAGGTTAGAGTGGAGGTTATTGGAGATGAGCTCACGCTCTAATGCTCTTGCTAACAGAGCAAATGAAATCCTGAGTGCGTGTCTATAAATAGAGGGATCTCTCCTAAGCCAGGTAATAAGAGTGTTTTATACAGCCATGGTGTGAGTGTGCTGAGGATATCGAGTGCACTTTTGGGACCCTGTGTTAGAGAAAAGCCATTGCAGAGCTAGAGGGAGGGCAGAGAAAGGCACTCGAAGGTTTGACAGAGGACGAAAGCCTGGGATGGTGCTGGTGGAAGGGCAGATACCAGGAATGTTGCACCAAAACATATGTGTTGGTAAAGCAGGAAAGTGATTGCCCTGGCACAGCGGAAGGGGGGGAGCCAGAGGACAGGTCTGGAACTAAGGGCCTGATCCAAAGCCCATCAGTTTCGATGGAGAAGGCCCCAAAGTGGATCATGTGAATATAAAGGGCCAGGCTGTGGCTGTACAGGGAGCATAGATAGTGGAGGCGACCTGTCCTGGTGCGAGCTCTCTGAGACATTGCCTCCTACAGCACAGGGAGGGGGCAGCTCTGCACCCTTTGAAGCAGGGAGACATCAGTGTGTCTGGGCACTAGGTGTGCCAGAGAGGCTGATTCTTCTGGCAGCACTAGATTGGCATAGTCCAGGGTTTATGGACTGTGATTGTCCCTGGGCAAGGGCACAAGTGTCAGGGAGGGCATGCTGCCCTTTCCTCTTCTCTGTGCACTCATCCAGGAGGGTGATCGGGCAATGGATGTAACTGCTTAATGAGGCAAATACATGGGGTGAAATGCTAGACATTAGCATTGTATGTCTCTAGGGGTCTTTTCCAAGCCAGCCGTCCAGGGCTTTCTCATCTAAGAGCAGGAGTGCAGGAAAAAACCCAGGGAGAAGAGAGAGGCTCCTGGTGGGGTCCCATCTCCTCTGTACCAGTTTGTTACTCTGTGAACTAGTGTCCCTCCTCTCTGTGATGTCTGGCTTATGCTCCAACCCCCCTGCTTCACTGTACCTCCAGTGAGTTCCGTGGTGTCACACTGGTGAAAGGGTTGCAGGACAGACCCAGCATGCACCTCTTTTGTGCATGTCATTTAAAGGAGCTGTGTGAGCATCAAAAAGCTACAACCCTATGCACCTCAGGAGAACTTACTGTCTTTGAGTTGTGCTATAAACAAGCAAACAAACACTGCTCTATTCTGTGTCACCCAAACTTACAGTCATCCCGGGCCATTTACTGGTACCAGCTCTGTGTCACCCAAATTTACAGTCAGCCTGGGCCATTACATATCAACTCTGTGTCACCTGAATGTAGTCATCCTGGGCCATTTACATACCAACTCTGCATCACCTGAATGTACAGTCATCCTGTGCCATTTACATACCAAACTCTGCGTCACCTGAATGTACAGTCATCCTGTGCCATTTACATACCAACTCTGTGTCACCTGAATGTACAGTCATCCTGGGCCATTTACATACCAACTCTGTGTCACCCAAATTTACAGTCATCCTGGGCCATTTACTTACCAACTCTGTGTCACCTGAATGTACGGTCATCCTGGGCCATTTACATACCAATTCTGGGTCACCCAAATGTACATTCATCCTGGGCCATTTACATACCAACTCTGTGTCACCTGAATGTACAGTCATCTTGGGACATTTACATACAACTCTGTGTCACCTGAATGTATAGTCATCCTGGGCCATTTATGCACCAGCTCTGTGTCACCAAAATGTACCATCATATTAGGGCCATTTACTTACCACTTTTATATTCTGTCTATAAAATGGCCCTTTCCATATAGCTCAAAGGCCAAGCACAAAATCTAATATAACTTCCCAAATCAGCCACTGCTTGGAGGGAGATCAAAGAATAATCCCCGCCCACCCACCTCATCCTCTCCTAGCCAGCTCCTCAAGCCACTGTTCTGAGGACCTTGCAATGCACCCAGGATGTTCACAAATGTTGAGCTTGATCGTCCAAGGTGCTGAGTACCCCCCATTGCATTGCATCGTGTTGTGTTGGTAACAGAGGCACTCTTCTCTTTGGCTCTTGAATGGTCCAGCCCTTCAGCATGGGTTAGAAGCTGCAGTTTTGCTGGAGGAGGTATCTTTTGGAGGAGCCTTAAAAGTAACATTCTAATTGCTTCTGGTCCTAAATTTCCCATGGCGCTTTTTGCAAGAGGAGGGTTTTGCGCTCCAGTGTTGTGGGCAAATTTCACCTTTGTTAATTAAATTTACCTATCTAAATTCTCACTGTTGCTTCAACTGGATGTTATCCTTTGCTTCCTAAACTGTCGTGCAGTGTGTCTGGCATTGCGAGATGGATGGTGCATCTTACCTTGGAGGTGGCTAGATTTCATTGGTGGATGTCATAACCCCTGTGTTAGCTTCACCCCAGTACAGACACTCAGAGCATCCAGTTTTCACATGCAGGTAACTCAAGCTGCTGCACAAGATGCTGGCATAAGACCATAGGGCTCACTGTACCAGATGGGACCAACAGCACAATGGGTCTATTGTCCTGTGAGCAACAGTGGCCAGCACCAGGTAATACAGAGGAAGGTGTAAACCCCCATTCTGAACAAATATGCACTCACATGCCCATTGGGCTAATGCGTGACTTCAGGTGTCCAAATGGAGGGCTTGTATGGCCTGTAATAGGGTAACCACTTTTGGAAATAGGCCTTACAGTCTGTAAAATGACTTGGGACTTGGTTCTTCTCGGCGAAATTTAAAGCATGAGGGTGCGAGTCTGTCAGTTACTGTGTGAGGGGTGTGGGTGCATCAGTTACCATGTGAGGGTGCGGGTGTGTCAGTTACTATGTGTGGACATGGGTGCATCAGTTACCATGTGAGGGCGCGAGTGTGTCAGTTACTGTGTGAGGGCGTGGGTGTGTCAGTTACTCTGTGGGTGTGGGTGCATCAGTTATCATGTGAGGGCACAAGTGTGTCAGTTACTCTGTGAGGGCGCGGGTGTATCAGTTACAGTGTGAGGAGTGTGTGTGCATCAGTTACTATGTGAGGATGCGGGTGTGTCAGTTACTGTGGATGTGGGTGCATCAGTTATCATGTGAGGGCGCAAGTGTGTCAGTTACAGTGTGAGGAGTGTGTCTGCATCAGTTACCATGTGAGGGCGTGCGTGTGTCAGTTACTGTGTGAGGGTGCAGGTGTGTCAGTTACAGTGTGAGGGGTGTGGGTGCATCAGTTACTGTGTGAGGATGTGGGTGCATCAGATACCCTGTGAGGGCGCAGGTGTGTCCGTTACTGTGTGAGAGGCATGGGTGCATCAGTTACTGTGTGAGGATGTGGGTGCATCAGATACCCTGTGAGGGTGCAGTTGTGTCAGTTATTATGTGAGGGGCATGGGTGCATCAGTTACTATGTGTGGACGTGGGTGCATCAGTTACCCTGTGAGGGCGCGGGTGTGTCAGTTACTGTGTGAAGTCTCAGGTGTGTCAGTTACCATGTGTGGGGTATGGGTGTGTCAATTACTATGCAAGGGTGTGGTTGTGTTAGCTATTTGACTCTGGTAGTTTGGACCTCAGGGTCAGGTATTCAAATGAGAAGAATAATACCTGGAAAGCTCTTGTCAATCAGGATCCTAATGTAGTTGTTTCTCTTTTCAGGTATGTGTCTGCTCTGACAACACCAGCACGTCTGTCTCCTGTTGACTTCCATTACTCACTCGCTGCACAGGTACCTACCTTCGAGATCACCTCCCCCAATTCTGCTCACGCGGTGTCCCTTCCACCTGCGGCACCCGTTAGCTTCCGAGTGGAAGAGCAGCAGCCTTTACTGCGACGCTATCAGGTGCCCTTCCAGGATATGCAGAGATATGACAGTTACTACCAAAGGAAGAGCTACTTGAATGAGAGCATGGGGAGCCTGCCTTCGAGCCCCTTCTGCATCACGGAGGATGATGAGTATGAAACAACACAAGAGTACATCCCAGCACTAGAACAACCAAAGAAAACAGCTAGCAACAACAGGCGGTGGAAAAGATCTAAACTCAACGGGCAGGTCTCACACAGAGCCCGGACGGTCAGAGACTCCTTCTCAGGAAGCAGTGCTTCATATAGTGAGTCGGATGAGGAGCTCATGGCGGAGAGCACCCCATTCTTAAGCATTGAAAACACTGAGGCAATGAACACAGATTCGCCGCCGCTGTATCGGCCGGGAGACAGCAGGACTTACTATTCCTTCGAGAGACAAAGTGCACAGTTGGAAAGCGGGCAAAGCAGATCGACACACACAAGACCCAAACAGGACTCGGCTCCTCTTAGAAGCCACACAAACTCACGCACCCACAAACACACCTGTATCAAAAAGGAGGAAAGATATTTTTATTTTGTATAAAAGAGGAAAAAATATAACAAATCAAATGTTTTATTTTCATTTTAGCAAAGTTGTCTTATAATAGCTAACAGCAAAGACTTTTTTATAGGGAATCTCTATTTATATGTAACATCTTGACTTACAGCTTCCGAGAGAAAAAAACACAAACAAAACAAAATAAATAAATAATAAAAAAAGATGGGCCAATTTTTGACAACTTAAAAATAGAAAAAAGAAAATCATGGTGCCTTTTTTTGCTGTATGCTAATGCCAGAGTCCATGCTGAGGATTACGTTTCAGTAGCATTCTTAAGATCATAGGTTTTAATTCAAGACAACTTACCATGTTAAGGGCACTTTCCCATTTGAAAAAACAGCACCCTCCACTTTGCCCCATCTCTGGATGTTTATTATCTCGTTCTTTAAAACATTGTTATAACACACACAAATGACGTGTATGTATGTTTTCATAAATACCTCCTAAGGGGAATCCATCTTGCCCACTCAAATAGTTGTAGTTTTGCTTATTTCAGGATGGGAAAATTACATACCAGAATGTAGAAATAATGGGTTTTTTTTTGCAACAAAGGTAGGAAGAGGGGAAAAAAGCATACAGTAGCAACAACCCTTACAATATATTTGTTGACCGTGTTACTTGTGGGGTCCCAAGTAAAACTCACTCATTTTGGCACTGTTTTGTGAAGTTGTAGTCAAATGAATAAAACGTTTACATGGATGTGGTAAAATATTATGTATTTATATATGGTTGAATCCACTTTATTGGTGCAGACCCTGATGGGAAGGGAAACAGCCCACTGCAGCAGTTACAGACAAGCACTCTCGACTGGTCAATTGTTTTAAAAGATGGCAGTACAGTATTGCAAGAAACAATGTGATGCTTAGACAGAGTTACATATTGGCCATGATAGTACGGAAGAGTAGAGCAAAGGACATGGAGAAGTTAGTGACAGCACGACCACCAGTATAGCCCTGCTAGTTGCTGTGCACTATAGATAGTGTTGAGTGTGCTCCATATGCAATTGATCCCTGTTTAAAGTCACTACAATGCATCCCCAGGACCCTGCCCCTGGCCAGTGAAACAGGCGGGCAATATAGCAGGAAAGCCATTCAGTGGATTCTTCTGTATCCATGTGCCATATATTGTAAAGAAAGTTGTTATTGTAATGTGCCAGTGTTAACATAATAACTTGCTATCAAAGATGGACATCATGTTTGGGGCAGCCCTGGCCCCTGGACCCGTGGCTCAAAGAGACAGTGCTGTGTTTCCAAGCAGCGGAACATTCACATGTGAAAGTGCCCCTCCTTTCAGTTCACTGAAGCAACCCTGTTTACATTGTAGCCTGACTTATTTCTTTTTATATTTTCACTTCTGCATGTCCTTTGCATTTCAGATACTGTAGATTGGATGCATGGTGAAGCTGTGACTGAGAAGATAATACAACAATAGACAGTGTATTTCATTTAACTTTTAGCAATAAAGTAACTAAAACCCTCTCTATTCCTCACCCACAATGGGGTCAGATGGAAACTCTGCTAATTAGTCATAAGATGATTGTAAACATTTGCTCTGGATTGTCTGAATGTCTGAACTCTTGAATGTTTAACACTTGAACATTTTTTATATTATAAATAAAATAAGAAATAATTAACATGTTTCCAGCATTAATCTTAATCAGTGATCAGATTGGTGGTGGGAAGAATAGTGTTACACAATCCCAAACTCCCCCCACAGTCTGAAGCTTCATCCACAGTCCTAAATGCCACTTACATCCCAGTGTAGCTGGATGTTGGAGCTAAAATTCTCAGTATCAAACTAGCTGAAAGAGACATTTCAACTTCCACCATTATGCTTCAGAGTTAACACCTCATTGAGGTGAATGGAAGGGGATGGTCAGTCCATGCTTTTCTCAGAGCTATTGTTGCATTCTGTATTTGCAGACCGAGTGAGACAGCACTGCATCAAGGCACATTTGGAAAGTTTCCTTTGCAACTGTAAGGCTTAGAAACATGACTCCAATTTTTCAAATGTGGGCAGTAATATTTGGGAGGCTTCCATTTTTGTGTGGCCAAACTGACACCTTTTGGGGCAGGAGTCTCAGAGTGGCTGAGAGATGGAGCTGCAGGTGAACTACTGGAAATCAGGCCCAGGGCATCTTAGGATGGACACATTAGAAAAGGAGGAATGCAAAATCAGAGGCCACTTTTGAAAATGTTGGCCTTTCATTTCAAATTTTTTTTTTTCGTTTTTTTTCTTTTTAAAAGACAGCTGACATTCTGCCACTGCTGAAGGGGCCAATGGGAAGGTGCCAGTATGAAAAGTCAACTCCCAGACTTGTTTGCTGGCTGACAAGCAGCCTATGGCCAGTCTTTATGGGAAGCTATGCAGTGGTCTTAACACCTCGCGCGCTTTGTAACAGACCATAATCCTGGTGGATTTTTCTCCTTCTAAACCCTGGATTGTTTTTGCAACTGATTAGCCAGCACCAGAGAATGAAAGCAAAAGCGCCCCCTGGTGTCCATGACTGAGGCACAGCATCTCAAAGATATGCAGGGGCCTGATAGTTTGAGGTTCTGGACCTGAATGACTCCCAAAGAAGGAGTGCAAACGGGGTCAGGATTGCCCCCTCCCCAGCAGTCCATTTCAACATCAGCCTCCGAAAGCCTTTGGATCAGATTCTGTCCCCCCCGTAAATCTCACCAAGGCCCCTATTCCTTGAACTCAAGGGCCTGCCTGGGGTGTAACCAGGGAGTGTGTCTACATTTGCCCTGTATATACATGCTCTAGCTTTGCTCTAGTGAGCACGCTAAACCTAGCAGTGTAGCCTTGGGGTGGAGGGGGAGCAGACAACTAAGTATGAGCCCATCCGAGACAATACAAACTTGAGGCATAGCCACTCATCACCTGCACCGCTGAGGCTACCTTGCTAGCAAACGAAAGTAGAGCAGGAACGTCCATCCGCCTGAGCTGAAAAGATTAGCTGTGTAGATGTATCCTGAGCAGAATATGGACAGTCACTGCCTCCTACAGGTTTGTTAAAGAGCATGTAGAGCATTAGCTACATAGGGCTGGGGATTGAGTGTTTCTGGGTCTAGGCCTGGCTCTGCCACAGATTTGCTGTGTGACTTAGGGAGACAAATCAGTTGACGTTTCTGCACTGTGATTTCATATGAGGTCCAAGAGGGCTGTGGGCAGTTTCAGCGACCATGGCTGCAGTGTGCTCTGAAACTCTCCTGTGGAAGCAACTGTAGCAGGGCAAAGCATTTCTTGGTACTGCTACTGACATACTGGACGCTAGGCTCAAAGCACCCAGAAACACAGTGACTGGGGGGAGTCCTTGGCATCTGTCCCTCCCAGTGGCAGTTTTGCCTCAGAAAAGTGACTGACAATCGGAGACATAGTCGTCACCTTCATGATTAGTGAAAATGATTAGGTGGCTGGGTCACATGACTTATGAGGAGAGGCTGAGGGAACTGGGCTTGTTTAGTCTGCAAACGAGAAGAATGAGGAGGGATTTGATAGCTACTTTCAACTACCTGAAGTGGGGGGGGTCCAAAGAGGATGGAATAAGGCTGTTCTCAGTGGTGGCAGATGACAGACCAGGAAGCAAGTTGCAGTGGGGGAGGTCTAGGTTGGATATTAGGAAACACTATTTCACTAGGAGAGTGGTGAAGCACTGGAATGGGTTAGCTAGGGAGGTGGTGGAATCTCTATCCTTAGAGGTTTTTAAAGCCCGGCTTGACAAAGCCTTGGCTGCGATGATTTAGTTGGTATTGGTCCAGCTTTGAGCAGGAGGTTGGACTAGATGACCTCCTGAGGTCTCTTCCAACCCTGATATTCTATGATGCTATGATTTTGAGCCCTTGCACTGGGCACAGCTGTTAATGGCACAGACAGGTTCTTCTGGGGTGGTGGGGAAGGGGTTCTCATGGGACAGCGGCTCTGGGGTCCCCACATTCCTTACAGCCCATTATATTGTCACATAGGGCAGCAGCTGCTACAGTTCAACAAGCCTCTTGGCAGACACAGTAAAGGCCCGAGGGGCATGCAAGAGGAAGGAAATAGGACCCTCATGTGGGCCAGCCACGATTGCTAGGCCTGTGCTGAATGAGCAGGCTACTGCCTGTCAGGGTCCCTGTGCATAACCATCCCAAAGGCCAGTGTTAGGGCCATAGGCCCAACCCCCTTCCACCTGCCCGGATACAAGGGTGGAGGAGCTACATGCTGCTTCTTTTTAAGAGGAAGAACAATGATCATGCTCCCTTGTGCAGTGGGGAACCCAAGGATGGACTGGCCCTAGCGGCCAGCTCTAGCTCTCCATGTCATCCCTAGCATGGGTCGTGGCCTAGCAGTTGCAAGCTGGCCCTTTGTCAGCACATGGTACTGTGAAGGTGACTTGTGCTTCTCCACCTCAGTTTCAGATATAGAGCAGCTTCTGAGGGTGGCCCAGCAAGACATTTAGTAAGGGACCAATCCAAAGCCAAATGGGCACCAATCCACTGACTTCAGTGGGCTTGGAGCCAGCCCTAAATGCTGGAACCCAGATGCAGAGGAATGGGAAACCTATCTGTCACCCCAGACATGAAATGAAGTCTCAGGCAGGCTGGAAAGAAGCGTTCTGTGGAAGAGGCCGGGGCTGCAGGACCAGGGACCAGAAGGTCATAACAAATGCATGTGAGTGTGTATCCGTGAGCACAATCGTACTGAAAGGGATGGATTTTTCGGACATTTTAGGTGCACAGCCACAGTAGCCGCGTACCCAAAGTTTGGCAAATTTGTACACCTGCACATCATGGCCTATATTTTCATTAATGACTTGGCTAATGGAATGGAGCATATAGTGGCAGCTGACACCAAGCTGGGAGGAGCTGCAAGCACTTTGGAGGCCAGGTTTAAAATTCAAAAATGACCTTGGCGAACTGATCTGAATTCAGCAGGATGAAATTCAATAAAGACAAGTGCAAAGTACTTCACTTAAGAAGGAAAAAAATCAAATGCACAGCTACAGACTTCCTGCTTGGCTCTGGTTGTGCTCCAGCTGAGTCCTGTGTCCAGTTCTGGGCACCACGATTTAGACATGATGTGGAGAAATTGGAGAGAGGCCAGAGAAGAGCAGCCAAAAATGATAAAAGGTTTTGAAAAACCTGACCTGTGAGGAAAGCTTAACAAACAAACAAACAAACAAACAAACAAACAAACAAACAAACCCTGGCTGTGTTTCCTCTTGAGAAAAGAAGACTAGGGGGAGGGGGGACCTGATAGTCTTCACATACGCTAAGGGCTGTCTTAAGAGGATGGTGATCAGCGGTTCTCCATATCCACTGAAGGTGGGACATGCAGAAATGGGCTTAATCTGCAGCAAGGGCCATTCAGGTTAGATATTAGATAAAAATTTCCAATACTAATGGTAGTTAAGCTCTGGAACAGGCTTCCAAGGGAGGTCATGGAAGCCCCATCATTGGAAGCTTTTAAGGACAGGTTGGGTAAACACCTGTCAGGGCTGGTCTAGGTTTTCTTGGTTCTGCCACAGCGCATAAGGTGACCAGATAGTAACTGTGAAAAAAAAGGGACAGGGAGTGGGGGTAATAGGCATCTATATAAAAAAAAGTCCGAAGAACAGGACTGTCTCTTTAAAAACGGGACATCTGGTCACCCTAAATGCAGATGACTTCTCGCTGTGCCTTCCTGCCCTGCATTGCTGTGGTTCTATGATTCCATTTGCATGGGCAATCCTGGTGCATAAATTGGGTGTGAATGTGTTCCTCTAGCCCAGGGGTCGGCAACCTTTCAGCAGTGTTGTGCCAAGTCTTCATTTATTCACTCTGATTTAAGGTTTTGCTGCCAGTAATACATGTTAACGTTTTAGAAGGGCTCTTTCTATAAGTCTGTAATATATAACTAAACTATTGTTGTATGTAAAGTAAATAAAGTTTTTAAAATGTTTAAGAAGCTTCATTTAAAATTAAATTAAAATGCAGAGCCCCCCGGACTGGTGGCCAGGACCCAGGCAGTGTGAGTGCCGCTGAAAATCAGCTCACGTGCTGCCTTCGGCACCCGTGCCATAGGTTGCCTACCCCTGCTCTAGCATGTCAGGAAACGGGGCAGTACTTTTCCTAACTAGCGGAGAGCTAGTGGTGGGGGGTGCTCCCATGTCATGCTGGAGAGCCTGTCAGCGCTAAGCTCTCCTGATCTGTGCCTGCAGGTACTACCTCCGCAGAACTACGTGCTAATCCGTGTCACCAACATGCTGTGGCAGATGCAGCCAGCTGCTCCATCCCCATAGCGGAGTGGGAGGGGCTTTTCCTCTTGGCGGGATCAGCAAAGGAAGATGGATTCACTCCCCAGTTGTTGCAACATGGCTAGGGAGCAAAGTCCCCTTGGGCCCCACTGCTTCTAGCACTGTGGCACCTGCAGGCAGGAAGGCAGCTTCAGCAAGGACTAAAGCAATCAAAGTGAATGAGCCTGAGATTATTTTGGTCCTGATGGGAAGTCAAAGCGTCCACCCTGGAGCACATGGCTGAGCCCACTGTAGTCAGAGCCCTCCAGGATAACTCAAAGTGGATGTGAGTTCAGATGTGCGGGCAGTGTAACAAAGTGAGTGCTTCTTAACTGCAGTTAGCACACTAGCCCCCACCCCCTGACCCCCTCAGGGAACTGCACTTGCTTTGATGTGGGCAATTGAATTATGTGCCCTGAAATCTTCACTCCAGCAAAGTGTGAGTGACTCCAGATGCACATTTTTCCAGCCGCAAGCAGCTTATTCCCATGGTGTGTGACAGCGTCGGCCCTGCAGGATGCAGCACGGCTTGCCAGCGAGCGCCCCAAGTTCAGCTCACTCGATTCATGCAATGGCTCGGACAAGTCAAATACGGTGCACGGAAAATAGCTTTTTCTGCCATTTAAAGGATATTTTTTATTTACTGTTTCCTGCAATATGGACTTAATTCTTGTCTCAGCTGCACTAGTTTCTGGCTGGATGAAAGGACTGACTGGAGGTCTCTTGATTTATGCCAGGGCAAGTGAGGGGAGCAATGGACATTCAGGTCCACCTCTGGCTAGTACCGGGAATGTGGCGTACTCAGCGAGGGAGGATTCGCCAGGGCATGGGGTGCAAGCTGGAGAATATCTGCACCCTGTGTGACCTTTATTTGCTCAGCTGTAAAATAGAAAGAATAGCCCAGCCCTGCATCTCGGGGATCTAGTGAGGGTAACTGTGTTAAAGATTGTGAGGGTCTCAGACATGATGGTAATGGGGACCAGCAAACTACTCTAGATGGCCACCAATGGGCACAGCAGTTTTGATATGAACTTGTATTCTCACTGTGGGAGTAGCCTCAGGTGCAGTCTGTTCTTCATCACCATAGGAATAATGAGCCAGGCCTTGCTGCCCAGATCCAGCCCCTTAGCTTGGCTCCATGCACAGAGCAGGCGTAGGTCCCATCACAAGCTGTTTCCTGCGGTTGCAGGAGGTGCCATAGATATGATGACCAGACAGCAAGTGTGAAAAATCAGGACATGGGGTGGAGGTAATAGGTGCCTATATAAGACAAAGCCCCAAATATTAGGACTGTCCCTATAAAATCTGGACATCTGGTCATTCTAGCCGTAGAATTAATGACCCTCTTCCCTCTCCCTGCCAACCCTCCTCCAGATGCTCTGCCTGAGTTTCCTGGGGATTTTTGGCAGAACAGGAAGCAAAGCAAGAGCTGGAAAGTAAAAAAGAATCTGATGTTATCAGCGTCCCATTTGCTTGGCAAATATTCCCTGGGATGGCTCTATCTCTTTATTTAAAGAAAAGTTAAATACATAAGCCAAAGGGCTCAGAATTGACTGTGCTGCCAAGTGTAAACATAAGGGTTCAACACAACCGTGTCTTGCAGACTGAGGTGGATTTATAGCCAGGGCTTGTATCAAGACTAAAAAGCATACTGTGGCTGGGAACAAACTCTTATCCCATAATCACTTGTGCCCTTTGATGCTGCTGGCCCATCCAGGAATGACTAATGGCGCTGCTGAAAGACAGCTACAGAAACAAACCCCAGCGAAATAATGCTAACAAAAGAACTATGTGACAGCTGGAGGGGGACACAAAACCAGAAGGCTGCCATTTCACAAGGGGGCCACCTATTTTGGGTGCCCAGCTTGAAACACCTAGGACCTGTTTTTAAAAGTCACTGAGCATTTGATGCTCCCTTTGCCTTCACTAGGAGCTGGGATGTTCAGTAGTTAAAAAGTGTTCTTAAAATGTATAAGTCTGTTAGTTATATACTTAGTAGTATATGTAATGGTGCATGTGTTGTAGTAATCTGTTTATTTTAAAGTTCTAGAAGGAAATCGCCGCCAGTGAGCTTCCCCACTGTCCTGCAATTTGGGGGGCGTGTCATAAACAGATAGCTAAGGGTTAATGTCTCTTTCACCTGAAGCACCTGACCAGAGGACCAATCAGGAAACTGGATTTTTTCAACTTTGGGTGGAGGGAATTTTGTGTCTAAGGTCTTTGTTTTCTCTCTGCCTGCTTTCTCTGAGCTTTGGAGAAGTAGTTTCTACTTTCTAGTCTTCTGTTTCTAAGTGTAAGGACAAAGAGATCAGATAGTAAGTTAATATGGTTTCTTTTCTTTGGTATTTGCATGAATATAAGTGCTGGAGTGCTTTGATTTGTATTCTTTTTGAATAAGGCTGTTTATTCAATATTCTTTTAAGCAATTGACCCTGTATTTTGTCACCTTAATACAGAGAGACCATTTGTATGTATTTTTCCTTTCTTTTTTATATAAAGCTTTCTTTTAAGACCTGTTGGAGTTTTCTTTTCTGGGAAATTTCATGGGAAATTGAGTCTGTACTCACCAGGGAATTGGTGGGAGGAAGAAATCAGGGGGAAATCTGTGTGTGTTGAATTTGCTAGCCTGATTTTGCATTCCCTCTGGGTGAAGAGGAAAGTGCTTTTTGTTTCCAGGACTGGGAACGGAGAGGGGGAGTCACTTTGTTTGGATTCACATAGCTTGTGTCTGTGTATCTCTCCAGGAGCACCTGGAGGGGGGAAGGGAAAAAGGATTATTTCCCTTTGTTGTGAGACTCAAGGGATTTGGGTCTTGGGGTCCCCAGGGAAGGTTTTTCAGGGGGACCAGAGTGCCCCAAAACACTCTAATTTTTTGGGTGGTGGCAGCAAGTACCAGGTCCAAGCTGGTAACTAAGCTTGGAGGTTTTCATGCTAACCCCCATATTTTGGACGCTAAGGTCCAAATCTGGGACTAAGGTTATGATACGGGCCACCTATTTTGGGTGCCCAGCTTGAAACACCTAGGACCTGTTTTTAAAAGTCACTGAGCATTTGATGCTCCCTTTGCCTTCACTAGGAGCTGGGATGTTCAGCACCTCTGAAAGTCAGGCTCAAGGTGGACACCCAGGAGCTGTGGCACCACAAATCAGTAAAGACTTGAAAAGTAGGGCTTAAAGAATTAGATGGGCCCAAGCTATCATTTTCAAAGGTAAATGCAACCTGACCTTTCTTTCAGGGGTGAGCAGAGATCTGGCCTTGATACCAAGTGTTTCGGTTTTTTAATTACAGGAAATTTCAGGGGGAAAAATCTGTACTTTCCCATACTCAGCTTTCTTTGAAAAGCCATTTGATAAAAATATGTAGTTTCCCAAAGCACACAAGTGTTTAAATCAATAAGGGTTAGGCATCCACATACCTTTGAGAATCTGCCTCTAAGTGACACGCAGGAGGGTGTGGGTGAGGTCACACAGGAAGTCTGGGACATGGCAGGGCACTGAATCCACAATTCACAAGGTTCTTGTGCTAACCGTCACACCAGTCTCCCTGGCTTGGCTAGTGACCTCACAGTTTAAGGGTCTGAAACGTTTGCCCTGTAAGGCCACAATTTTGCATGTTGCTCTCTTTTTGGCTTGGCATCGGGCTGAGAAAATCTTTTAGCTGATAATTTGAGCTTTTAAAGTGGCAGCACACAGAACTGCTTTTAACAAGTGAAAGAAAACACCATCTTTCTAACCTGTTTATGTCTGCTCCTAACTCAGAAATAGGCAAGGCTATAAACTTCCAACACCTTTTAGACATTGAGCCTGAATGAGATCTAGTGCCTAGAACTAATGTTACATTACAACCTTTAATGTTTTAATCATTCATTTCAGCCATCCTGGCTAGTATGGGCTTATTTCTACTGATTTTGCATTGCCAGACCTTAGGTAGGTATAGATCGGTGTGTGACCGCCTCCGCCAGGGTCACCTGCTGGTTTGACCCTAGTGTAACTACTCTGCCTTCATTGGTGTCCCTCCTGCTTTATTCCTATGAAAGTGAGAGGTGAATCAGTCTGTGTAACTTGTGTGGGGGAAGCCTTCCTGGCTCTGTGACAGAACTATTACAGGGCAATTAGTTAGCAACACGACCTGCTTGGCATGCGGTGGCAATTCAGAGACAGAGCAGCCATTTTAATTCTGCCTCTGCAGAGGTGGTTTTATCTTCATTTTGGAAATTTGTGCTACGTTTCTACAAAATACAACGGTGAGCAATCAGAATCCCAGCTATTCTGAGCCACGCTGGCCACGCAACAGCAGCTGGAAAGCTGTCAGATCCAGCCCTGTGCCAGTCCCATCTCAGTTCCCAGCAGATGGTGTGTTTTTGGGAGAAAGAGAAAAGGCTGGAACCACCTTTTACCTTCCCCAGAACAGTCCCTTGAGATTACTGGCAGCAAGTGTGTAAATTAGAGTAGCATTTGGGCTGCTTTGGCATAGGCCAAGTGCTGAGCTGTGTCCAGGATCAGGGGACTGTAAAGGTAGTTTAAAGCTGGCCACCCTGCACAGCTCAGCTGTGTGAGTGAATTGGGCCCAAGATACCTAATTCTTACCAAACTATACAGTGCTCTCTTAGGGGGTAAAGGGGCACACACTGAATGTGTGCATGTGCCACATTGTGCATATGCATAGGTGTGTTCACCCCTAGTTAGTGCAAGCCCCTGTGCATACACGGGAAGAGATCTGGCAGATGCATGTGTTAGTGTTTGATTTAATGTATTGATGAGACATCTAATAAACAAGACTCAATCAGTTTGATTAGTCAAAGACAAAGCAGCACAACATAGAAGGGAAAGGATTAATTCTTTACCAATCTGATCTGGGAAGCAGGGTCTCTAAGCCATTATGGGGACAAGGTGGGGGAGGTAATATCTTTTATTGGACCAACTTCTGTTGGTGAAAGAGACGTGCTTTCGAGCTGCACAGTGCTCCTCGTCTTCTGAAAGCTTGTCTCTTCACCAGCAGAAGTCGGTCCAGTCATTTCCTCCACCTTGTCTCTCTAAAATCCTGGGATCAACATGCCTATAACAACACCCAAGTTGTTTACAACATACAGAAGTATTCACGCATTACCCAAGACTTTCACACCACTTCCTACCAGTTTCTTATCTTTGGAACACATTTTTCAAGGCACAAAGACATCAGACCAACCATCTTTAGAGCTCTGGACCAGCACCTGGTGCAATTTGACAGGCCCTAACAAGACTCATATCTTATCCTAGGCTGTTCCTACTGTGATGGGGTGTTCACGCCACACCAGCCTTGAATGGATTAATGAGACTGAGAAGGGCCACACCTGAGGGGAATTAGGCTAGCTAACTAGGAGAGAGTACCAATGGTTAAAAAATAGTGTGTGCTCAGCACCCACCAGCAGCCCAGCAGATCGGTTCCTCAGTCTCCCCAGACCCCCTATCCACAGGCGGCCCCACAGAGCAGTTCCTTCCACGCCCTTCCAGCGCCTCCCACCCACTGCAATCAGCTGTTCAGCAACGTTCAGGAGGCGCTGCGAGGGAGTGGAAGAAGCTGCTCGGCAGGGCTGCCTGCGGACAAGGGGGGACGGGGAGGACTTGGGGAAAAGGGTGGAGTGGGGGCAGGGCAGGGGCTGAGTGGGGGGTGGGAAGAGCTGGGGCAGAGGTGGAGGGTTGGGGGAGTGAGTGTGGGGCCTGAGGCAAAGCAGTGGTCAAGGACCTCCTGGGAACTGGGGAAGTTGGCGCCTCTGATTATGATAAAGCCAAGAAGCTGGCAGCTAAAGGAGGCTACAATGTGGAGGCTTGTGCTCAGGGGCACTGGACCAGGGAGGGCCAAGGGGACGTGGTCCCATTACTTTTTACAGGTAGTAAGGGAGAACAATGTGGGGAGGGGGCAGAAAGAAGTGAGTGGAGGCGGGGGTTTTGGGAGGGGGAAAACTGTGCTGGAGCAGAACCTCAGGGGAAGGAGGGTGTGAGGGCGGGGTCTCAGGGGGAAGGGGCAGCATGGGGGGCAGGGCCACAGTTTAGACACTGGTGGCCCCCTCACTTTTAGGCAGCTTCCACCGGTCCTGCCTGTGGTCACTGTCTATCTTACAGAAGGAAAGGAGGAAACCAGGGGGAGAATAGAAGCCCTGGAGTCCTGGCCCTGGCCCTGAGAGAAGGACAAACCCAGAGGAGGCTGGAGAAAGAGCCTGCTGGAGGTGAAATGGGAGCCACCCAGGAAATGGTAGCAAGGTTTGGGACTGTGCAGACCTTGGCTGCTGGTTGTGGGGTCCCTGGGCTGGAGCCTGGAATACAGGGTCTCCCGGGTTCCCCTACCAGTATGGGGAAGTAGCACAGATTGAACAGTGGGACTCTGGTGCCCAGAAGGGGCAGACGATAGTGACCTGGCCAGAGGGCCAAGTCACAAAGAAAGAGCAAGTAATGACAAGAGAGTACCCTGAGTCGCAGAGAGAGAGGCAGCAAGGAATGTGGATGAGCAGCAGGAGGCATGTTGGATCTGAAGAGAGCTAATTCCTAGAGCATCCAGCATGAGGCACCTAAAGGGGAGTGTACCCTGCGACACCTACGCATACCCAAGAACAGAGTTCATACACAGTTCACCGACTAATACAATTTCTTTTAGCATAAGCACAAAGGATGCTGGGAATGTGGTTCATGATCTACGCAACTTTAGCATAAGTGCAAAGCCTTTTAGAAATACATGGTATTTTCTAACATAAAGGTGGCATTGTTCTCCTAGCCTTCAGTACAGCCACTTATTTATAAGGTTCCATGTATAGTACAACAGTAGTTGAGCCTATAATGATTCTAACTTCTCACAAATCCAGAGCCTTTTCAAACGTGAACGTTCTGGGGCTGGAATGTACTCACTGAGAGCTATGCAGTGGTGAAGTCTTAATGCTAAAACATCATCTCAGTGGTAGCTGTGATCCAGATGTTGCCAAGGTTTTTGGGCCATCTGGTTTGCAATACTGTAAACTTGCCTTTGTTAATTGCAAGATAGCTGCTTCCCTATATATAGGGTATTTACCAGCCCCCATTACTGTTCTATTGGAGCACTTCACAGTCTTTGATGTAGTTATCTTCCCAACACTCTGGTGAGATAGGGTCCTGTTGTTATCTCCATTTTACAGGTAGGTAATCAGGACAGTGGGAAACTAACTGAATTGTCAAGGTCATAAAGAGAGTATATAGCACACAGAAAGTTCAACTGAGCTCCCTGAATTCCTAGGTAAGAACCCTAACCTGTAGGCCACCCTTTCTCAATGCTGTTAATGTGGCTTGTCAGCAGTTTCACTTCTAGGCTAGGAAAATATAGCCTTTCACCACTGACCTCTTGTTTTACTTGCGTCCAGATTAGAAGAAGCTGCAAGTCGCTACAATGTGGTGGCTGCCATGACAAGAGATGGTGATCTTCTCCATTTCCTCAAAGACTTTCTTAACTGCAGTCACAGGTGTGGGTGACTCAATTTATGCATTAGTGCAGTCTCTTGGATGAGTGTCTTATTGTCTTCATCCCCAGCCCCTTCCGCATCCCTGTGTCATCATCTCTTCCTGCTCTTCTTTTAATGTAGGCTCCAACCCTGTCTCTGGATCCCCTCACACGGACCCCCTGCCTTCACGCACTGTCCCACTGAATGGAATGATGCTCAGGTGAAGAAGACCAGGCCCTTAGAGAAAATCAGAAGCTGCTCTTGACCACCCATGTGCTCGTTGTGCGCTGGCTCCTTGTCATGAGCGGCTGATCATAACTGCAGCCTCTGTGAAAGTGCCTTCGCTTTGATGAAATCAGCGATGTAATCAACCTTGGCTTGTTAGGTTGGGCGTATTACTGTGGTAAAACACCCCGGATTGCTCCATGAGCATGTACAATACTTTTCAGTTGCACGATACTGTTTCTCTAGAGAAATAATAACTGCTGTAGGCCAGTCTACGGCGAGGCCACAGTTATATGTGGTGTTGGAAGCTTGGACTTGCAGGCCTTTTCCTTTTAGCTTTTCCAGGGGATGTCTACATGGAACAATTATGTGCACTTCCGGGAGGAGGCAGGGTGATTTCTAAAGTGCACTGTGTTGTGCATTAATTGGTCCAAGTAGACTCTGCTAGTGAAAACTAATCTCCCTAGTATGCTTTAATGTAGTACTACAGCACTGGCTTAACACAGCCTAGGGAACCTTTAGTGTGCACCAGCAGGGTCCATATGGACCTATTAATGCACATCACGTGAGTGCACTTAAGAAATCACAGGGTTGGAGCCTGTCCTGTGTATCACCCCAGTGGGTGGCCAAGCCCTAACTCTGTTCCCTTCCAGTGAACCCTTCCCTGCCTTGATTTGTTGATGGAAAACAATGCAATGGGCCTCACTGTCATTTGCATTAATGCCTCTTTACATCACTCTGGCAGTTAGGGTTGCCAATTTTGATTGGACATATTCCTGGAGGTTTTATCTCAACATAATCTTTAATTCCTGGAGACTCCAGGACAATCCTGGAGGGTTGCCAACCCTGATGGCAGTGTAAAGTGGCCTTAATGGTCACCCACTTTAGGGCTTTAGAGATGTAAATAAGAGTCAAACCTAGGACTGGTCTACACCAGGAGCTACATCAGCATAGCTACATCTCTCAGCAGTGTGAAAAATCCACAGCCCTGAGAGATGTAGCTATACCAACCTAATCCCGGTGTAGACACTGCCAGGTCAATGGAAGAATTCTCCTGTTGACCTAGCTACCGCCTCTTGGTAGATCTATCTACTGCCTCTCGAGGAGATGGGTTATCTATGCTAATGGTAGATGCAGTACCGCTGTAGCATTTCATGTGTGGACTTAAATGAGCACAGTCTGCTTTTGTGCCTTCTGGTCCATATTCACCCAATAGGTCTGTGTATGCTCTCATTCCTTCCCACTCACAGGGAACCAGAGTACCATGAGTTTGTCTAATCATCTTTAACTTTGACTATGGAGTATTCCTCAGGATTCTGCAATTTATTTTATTTCATTGTTAATAATCTTTCTTCCCTATCTAGCTACTCCTGGTTATTACACTAGATTTGTGGATGAGTCTTTTGTAAGACCTGATGGACAAGTTTTCCACAATGGCCCTGTGTTTGTTTGGTCCGGAACATTGGATACATTTAACACCTCCTGATTTTCTTACTCTTTCACATGAGATGCACCGGGGTGCTTTCCCACTTCAGTTTTGCACCTGTTGCCCACAGAAGGAATTTTGCAGATGTACATCTCTGTAATTTCTCAGCTGGGTAACCTACAGCTAGCTCATATAAAATAATTGCATTCTATATCTGGAGCTAACTATACCAGTCAATTCTCCAACGGCATCCCACTCGCCAAACGAAGGCACTCTTCCAAGTCCGATTTATTTTTAGATCCCTCCTCTCCAGCCATGGGTATTCCTATAATTTATCCATAAATATCTGAAACCATTTTTCTCAGACTGGTGTGAGCCTTCAACTTTCCTGAGCTTTGCTCTGGAGGTGTGTGGGACTTCAGTCTGCATGTCCTCCACAAAGGTCTATTCCTTGCTAACCTGATATGGGAGACAGAAATGGATGAGAGATGTCCAGTCTTGTTTGAAGTTTGTTATTATTTAAAACAAAATATAAATGTCTTCCCCTGCCCTAACCTCCAGCCCCAAAGCCAACATGACCAGAGGCCCAGTCATCATCCTAGTTCTCCCTGCACTCAATTTGCTTTGTATGTTTGTATGGCTCAGTTCCTTAGCCTCACCTTGGTGGGGCCTCAGGAGTGTGTTCTCTGGGTGAATGTTCAGGCCAGCTGGCCTTTTTGTTAGTGCACTCGTTCCCAAACTTTTCAGGGTCACCCCCCCCCTGCCCCTGTCTGCACCCCCCACCCCCAGGAGCTGGAGCTGAGAGCAGGGAAGCGGCTCCCGGGGTGGAGGGGGACGCAGCGAAGGGAAGGGGGCCAAGGCTGAGGCTGCAGCTGGGGGTGGGTCTGGGTCTGGGAACCAAGCTGCAACCAGGGTCTGAGGCTGGAAGTGGAGCCATGGCTAGGCCACGATTGGGGGCAGAGGCTGCAGGTGGGGCCAGGAGCTGGGTCCATGGCTAGGGATGGGGCTGGAGCAGAGCTGAGGCCAGAGTGGGGCTGGGTGGCACTCCCTCCCTGCCTCTGCGGGGGGGGGCTGGCTCAGGCTCCAATGTGCCCCGCTGAATGTTCCTCCATGCCCCCTAGGGGGTGTGTTCCACAGGTTGAGGATGACTGGGTTAGTGAAAGGGCATCATTTCATTCAGCAAACACACCATTCAAATTGTGCCATGTCTCACTCGTACGGCCTGGGCCTGGAAGGAGCTGCTGAGCGCCCTCAGTTCTCATCCCAGTCAGCGGGTGTCAATGAAGCTGATCACCTTGCAGAATCATAGACTATCAGGGTTAGAAGGGACATCAGGAGGTCATCTAGTCCAACCCCCGGCTCAAAGCAGGACCAACTCCCAACTAAATAATCCCAGCCAGGGCTTTGTCAAGCTGGGCCTTAAAAACCTCTAAGGAAGGAGATTCCACCACTTCCCTAGGTAACCCATTCCAGTGCTTTACCACCCTCTTAGTGAAAATGTTTTTCCTAATATCCAACCTAAACCTCCCCCACTGCAACTTGAGACCATTACTGCTTGTTCTGTCATCTGCCACCACTGAGAACAGTCTAAATCCATCCTCTTTGGAACCCCCTTTCAGGTAGTTGAAAGCAGCTATCAACCCCATCCCCCCCACCATTCTTCTCTTCTGCAGACTAAACAGTCCCAGTTCCCTTAGCTTCTCCTCATAAGTCATGTGCTCCAGCCCCCTAATCATTTTTGTTACTCTCCGCTGGACTCTTCAGTTTTTCCACATCCTTCTTATAGTGTGTGAACCAAAACTGGACACAGTACTCCAGATGAGGCCTCACCAAAGTCGAATAGAGGGGAATGATCATGTCCCTCCATCTGCTGGCAATGCCCCTAGTTATACAGCCCAAAATGCCATTAGCCTTCTTGGCAACAAGGGCACACTGTTGACTCATATCTAGCTTCTTGTCCACTGTAACCCCTAGGTCCTTTCTGCAGAACTGCTGCCTAGCCATTCGGTCCCTGGTCTGTAGCAGTGCATGGGATCCTTCCATCCTAAGTGCAGGACTCTGCACTTGTCCTTGTTGAACCTCATCAGGTTTCTTTTGGCCCAATCCTCTAATTTGTCTAGGTCCCTCTGTATCCTATCCCTACCCTCCAGCGTATCTATCACTCCTCCCAGTTTAGTGTCATCTGCAAACTTGCTGAGGGTGCAGTCCATGCCATCCTCCAGATCATTAATGAAGACATTGAACAAAACCGGTCTCAGGACTGACCCTTGGGGCACTCCGCTTGATACCAGCTGCCAACTAGACATGGAGCCATTGATCGCTACCCGTTGAGCCCGACGATCTAACCAACTTTCCATACACCTTATGGTCCATTCGTCTAGTCCATACTTCTTTAACTTGTGGACAAGAATACAGAGCCAGAGCTATAGTCACGATGCCCCTTCTGCACTCTGCCATGTGCTGCCTCCCTGATGGCACTCAGCGCAAGAGACCCTGTCCTGTACCAAAATCAATGGGGGCACTAAGAGAGACCTGCTGCTATTTCCCTGCTCGTCTGCCACCAGGGCAGGACTGCCCTGGGCAGGATGGGTATAGGCTGGGGGGTTTCCTGGTTTTTTTGCCATCTTGAACAGGGGATCTGTGATCCTCACCATACTCATGTTGTGATGGTCCTCTCCACAGGACCCATCTGTCTCCTGGACACTAGCGCTCTTTTCCAGTCAGTTCAGGGCCAGTGATCCCTCCCCTCCTCTTCACCCCCCCACTCAAAGCTTCTCTTTGTCCCCAGATCCCTTTTCTCTCCTGGATATCACTCTCCAGAGCTCTCCTCCCAGGAGGTTTTTTGCTGCCCCCTGCCTCCCCATATCTGGTTGTAATAGCAATTCACAGGGGTTCTGCTTTCTTCCTATAGATCTCCCCATTACAGACCTGACCAGCTAGCATGGCTACATGCTGCAAACAACCATGAACAGCCCCACTCCTTCTTCTCCTCTATGGGCAAGAGTCTCCAAAGTCAATCTGAATGCTTGGCTTGAGGCATCTTAAAGTGGCCTGGTTTTGAGAGGGCAGCTGCTCAGCACTCTCTGCCCGTCAGGCCCCTTTGAGGTGTCCCAAGTTGGACACCCCCAAAATTGCAGAAGTCAAATTCACTAGTTACTCTGGAAAATCTTGGCCTAAATTGCTTTCCCCTAAGAAGGTTGATGATTTGGGCTGGGCCCTTGGGCCTACTCCCTCCCAGCTGTCCAGCAGCACAAAGGGGCTAGTATGCCAGCTTGATAAGCCTTGGGGAGGGCTTTCTCCAGCTGGCATGAAATCAAAGTACCCGAGCTCGCTGTTATTTACCCCTTCGCATAAAGCACAAAGCAGGGGCACCCAGTGACATAAAAACAAACATAAGGAAGTATTTCTTCACACAACGCACAGTCATCCTATGGAACTAGTTGCCAAAGAACGTTGTGAAGGCCAAAACTATAACTGGGTTCAAAAAAGAAATAGGTACGTTCATAGAGGATAGGTGGCCAGGGATGCAAGGTGGTCAGGGATGCAACCCCATATGCCTAACTCATGGCCTGCCGGAAGCAGTGATTAGATGACTAGGGATGAATTGCCTGAAAATTATGCTGTTCTGTTCATTAGAACATAAGAACAGTCATACTGGCAAAGGGTAAGTGTTCACCCTGCTTCCCACTGGGTCCAGGAGGGCAGCAGCTAGTGCTGGCTTTACACCACTGCACGTTGGCAAGGAGCAGGGAGCATAACAGAAGCACACAAGAATGGCCATACTGGGTCAGACAAGTGGTCCATCCAGCCCAGTGTCCTGTCTACTGACAGCGGCCAATGCCAGGTACCCCAGAGTAAATGAACAGAACAGGTATCATCAAGTGATCCATCTCCTGTCGCCCATTCCCAGTTTCATTCCCTCTGAAGCACCTGGCATTGGCCACTGACTGAAGACAGGACACTGGACTAGATGGACCATTGGTCTGACCCAGTATGGCTATTCTTATGTTCTTCTGTTATGCCCCCTGCTCCTTGCCAATGTGCAGTGGTGTAAAGCCAGCACTATCTGCTGCCCTCCTGGACCCAGTGGGAAGCAGAGAGAAGACACGTCCTTTCCAGGAGCCCAGGTCTTTCCCTGAGCAGCATCTGGGGCAATACAACAATAGCCTGTGGCAAAGCCACAATCTAGTTTATGAACAGTAAACTATACTGTGCCCCGCCACACCCTCCCCCCCCCCCACACAGGGCTTCAGTTGCTTTGGTTAGTGCACTGGGACAGAAGATGAAAAAAATCTCCCCCCTCGAGTGATGTAGTTGTACCGAGCTATCCCCCTGTGTAGACAGCGCCATGGCGGTGGGAGCTGTGGCTTAAGTGAAGCTGCTTCTACACCAACGGGAGCATCGCTAATGCGTTACAGAGGCGTTGCTGCAGCATTTCAAACATAGCCCTGCCCTCCGGCTCCTAATGCCATTAGGTGTTCCACTAATGAGCACAGCAATGGCTAAATTGCTTTAAAAATCTGGGCCTAAGAGCAGGAGCAGCCCCAGCCCCACCAGGAGGCCCTCCAGTGGCTGCAGTGAATACTGTACCCTGCCATACTGCCCAGCTGGGACAGGCCAGGCTGGGCTGAGCCCCATCAGAATAGGTGCCGGCTCCATGGGTGCTCTGGGGCTGGAGCACCCACGGGAAAAATTAGCAGGTGCTCCACACCCACCAACAGCCAAGCTCCCCACCCTCCTTCTCCCACCCTTCCCAGCATGCTGCATCGCTGTTTGGTAGCACTTAGGACTTTCTGGGAGGGAGGGGAAGGAGGCGGATAAGAGGCAGGGCGGGGGCAGGGACTTGGGGGAAAAGGGTGGAATGGGGGTGGTCAGGGGCAGGGCTAGTGTGGGAAAAGGCAGGGTAGGGTGGGGAAGGAGTGGAATGGGGTGAGGCGAGGGCAGTGCAGGGGCAGGAAGAGGTGGGGCAGGGGTGGGGCCGAGGTGGGGCAGGGACACGGCCAGGGTGGGGGTAGAGCACCCACCAGGCAGAGGGGAAGTTGGCGTCTATGCCCATCAGCCCTACTGACCACCCACATTGGGCTCACTACAGTTTTGGAGGCAGAAGGAGACTCATGGGAAAGCGCTCGTGAGATGGGATCACTGAAATGTCCTGCTGTGCCAGGGACAGCTCTGCACCAGAGATGCCGTCAAGGTGCAACAGTGACGCAGGGGCCTGTGGGAGTGCTGAAGTGAGGCGGTAGGTCACATGTGATTCAGCACATGAGCAAGGCAGAGAGCTGCACTTAGAAGGGCTGGCATTCCAGCAGCGTGGCACCGTGACTGCTCATACTGAGTTACTTAAAGGCATGGCCTGGTGTTCATTGCAAAGAGAATTGGCTTGCTCACTTGGCCAGGCTGCCTTGGAAAGCCAGAGCTGGTGTGTGTGAGAACATGAATGTGCAGGAAGATGGAGGTTCCTTGGTGCCAGCGAGTCTGGGAACAGCAGCCCTCGGAAAGGCAGCCTGCATTCCAGGACCCTGCAGCTGAGGCAGAGTGTGTGCCCATTTATCCAGGGGTGGGGGGAGAAGCGGAAGAAAGGAGTTGGAGAAGGAAGCAGTTCAGAGCCTGGCAAAGTGGGTGCCTGGGAATGCTTGCTGGAAACCGGATCAGAGAACAGTGGCTGCATTATCTGGGAAGCCTGAGCAAGGCCAAGAAAAAGAAAAAAAACAACAAGAGGGATGAGGAGAGAGAGACAGAGAGAGAAACAGCAGCTTCAGCTTCAGACGCCCTGGGAAGGTGTGCAGAGGCAAAGCAACAGCACAGGAAAAACACTGCAACTGACGAGCATCTTGGCGGAATATGCCCAGGACAGAAAGGGCACAGCCAGGGCAGATAGGAGACAGGCAACCAAGACACAGGGTGTGTGTGTGTGTGCAGGGGAGGGGTTAATGTCTCCAGGTGATAGTATACAGGAATAGGGGAGGATGACAAGGGTCATGCCGAAACAACAGCGTTTACGAGATACGGACGTTCTGAGGCAGGCAGTAACATCTCCAAGTATCACCTGGGGCCGCCTCCAGGCGGGCTAGAAACTAAATCATGGCAGTGTGCGTACGTGTGTGTGTATATATAAAATCTCCAGTGGGGCTTGAACCCAGGACCTGCAGCACCAGCCTCAAGTGCTCCAACAAAAGGATTAACTCTGGTAGTTATCAGAAACAAGCAGGTTTTTAGTCTCCCTGGCGCCAGTCACTAGAGGGAGATGTAATTGCAGTGGGGCAGTCATGACCCCCTGACACCTGCTTGTCACCCCACTGGGAACCACAACGCGCATGATGAGGACTCCTGAGCTGTTGTTTCAGGCTGGCAGTGCTGCATTAGTCTCTGCTTAGTTCATGCTTTCAGGGTTATCGCCACAAGCATTTTTTTCCAATGGAAGGGTAAGACAGGGTGATTATCACCCCCCGTCCGAGAAACCTGTTCACACCTACTATAATAACTACAATTAACTACAGTAACCACACGAGGAAATAAGGAAACAGATTAACAGAGCCAGACGTGTACCCAGAAGCCTCCTACTGCAAGACAAACCCAAGAAAGAAACCAACAGGACTCCACTGGCCCTCACATACAGTCCCCAGCTAAAACCTCTCCAACGCATTGTCAGGGATCTACAACCCATCCTGGACAATGATCCCACACTTTTACAGGCCTTGGGTGGCAGGCCAGTCCTCGCCCACAGACAACCTGCCAACCTGAAACATATTCTCACCAGTAACTGCACACTGCGCCATAGTAACTCTAGCTCAGGAACCAATCCATGCAACAAACTTCGATGCCAACTCTGCCCACATATCTACACCAGCGACACCATCACATGACCTAACCAGATCAGCCACACCATCACCGGTTCATTCACCTGCACGTCCACCAATGTAATATACGCCATCATATGCCAGCAATGCCCCTCTGCTATGTACATCGGCCAAACTGGACAGTCTCTACGGAAAAGGATAAATGGACACAAATCAGATATTAGGAATGGCAATATACAAAAACCTGTAGGAGAACACTTCAACCTCCCTGGCCACACTATAGCAGACCTTAAGGTGGCCATCCTGCAGCAAAAAAAACTTCAGGACCAGACTTCAAAGAGAAACTGCTGAGCTTCAGTTCATCTGCAAATTTGACACCATCAGCTTAGGATTAAACAAAGACTGTGAATGGCTAGCCAACTACAAAACCAGTTTCTCCTCCCTTGGTTTTCATACCTCAACTGCTAGAACAGGGCCTCATCCTCCCTGATTGAACTAACCTCATTATCTCTAGCTTGCTTGCATATATATACCTGCCCCTGGAAATTTCCTCTACAAGCATCTGACGAAGTGGGTATTCACCCACGAAAGCTCATGCTCCAAGATGTCTGTTAATCTATAAGGTGCCACAGGATTCTTTGCTGCTTTTACAGATCCAGACTAACACAGCTACCCCTCTGATATTGTTCACACCTGACATCACTCCCAGGCTGAGGATGCATTAAGCCATCAGCTTCTTTGAACCCAGCTGAGCTCTTTCCCAGTTCTTATAAACTTTGCTACGTCTTGTAGGATGAGGGGACACCTGAGTCAGATGTGGGGGCCCTCAGCTAGCTAGACAGCAACATTTGAGCTCCCTCCTTATAGGTCACTGGGACAAGGATGGAGCTGAACTGAGGTGGAGTATGTTTGCCCATCACCAGCTAGAGCACCTCTGGGCTCCTGCCCGGTGCTGAGAGCACTTTAAAAGCAGTGAGATTGCAGGCCACTGCAGGCAGCCTGCAGGGCTGTTTTATTCTGTGATGGTTTTTGGTTTCATCAGCAAAACTTCACCCATCACTTCCCCCACAAAAAGGTAAGGGCAACTGAGCAGATTGCATGGACACATTGCCCCTGTATCTTCACTGTTGCAAGGGCTTTTGCACAAGCCTCCGACTGGCCAATGCACGGAATTTAGCTATGGCACACGACTCCCTGGAAATGCATGCGATTTAGTTACCATGTGTGACTCTTACCAGGCCATTCATGGGATGCAGACACATGCCTCCTGCTGGGAGATGCACAGGCTACCACTCTTGAGAGGCATTGCACTGGGAATCAGAAGATCTGGCTTCAGTTCCTGGATCCCCACAGATTTCCTGTGACACTGGACAGGTCAGGCAATCTCTCTGTGCCTCCATCCTTAAAATAAGAGTGATGACATGTCCTGAAACTGCCCTGTCTTTTTAGACACAGGCTCTTCAGTGCAAGGGCTGTCTCTCTCTATGTGATTGTATGGTGGCTAGCACACAGCAGCCCTAAAACAGCCACATTTAGGGCAGGGTGAGCAGGACAGGCACCTTGGGTGCCTTCTTCCAGGGTCTGGGGGTTTTTCCCCTCCACTCTGGTTTTGCTTCACTGGCTGGTTTTGCTTCACTGATTGGTTTGGCTTTTGGAGGCTGAAAACATTTTCCACTCTGGCTGAATAAATAGCTCGGGCCACTCATGGCCCTGATCTTGGTTAGGATCTCTAGGCACCAATAATAAATAATAATAATGCAGCCACTTGATTCCCACAGGGAGAAGCATGGGCTGGAGCCACAGAGCTCCCATCAAACATGCGGCCATTTCTGAATCCACTGAAAATGCAGCTGTTCATGTCTTTCTGACCCCTAGACATAGCTACATGTATGCAGAGGGAACTGGACTTGCTAAGTGACTAAAGCATAGTTTGATCATATTAAATGGACACTCTTCCTCCCCACATGCCTAGCACTGATAGGACATCCTGTTCAGGAGATAGGCTAGAGATCCCATTGTTCACCCAGGAGGAAACACCTAGGCAGAAAATCTGCGTGTGACTATGTAATTATGTCTAAATTCAAGGATTTGGTACCAGAGAATACACTGGAAATCATTACACAGTAGGAGCCTCAGTGAGAACGTTACTTCAGACCAATTCTCTTTCTCAACAGATTCAGCTTTATTGTTATTTCTTTATTTGACATGATTCTTAGTGCATCCTTTCAAAGAAACTATCAAACTGTACAAAGGAACAAAGAGATCAAAAGACGAGGTGAAGTAAAAGAAGAGGTAAAATTGGGCGGAGGCTTTTAAAGTGGTAAGAAACATTATGGAAACCCAATAGTCTATAAACTCTCAACAGTTGACCAGAGTCCAAACAAATCTCTTTTTTTCCTTAAAAAAAAGCTGCAAAAATATAAACTATAAGTTACTGTAATTAGCAGCTACAAGATTCTTTAAAACCAGAACTTGGTTACTGTGAACACGCCTAGAAAACGAAATGAAAATAAATAAATAAAGTGCCATGGGCCTTTGAAATGCAATGGAATCATTTCTATTACAACAGCAAATAATTGGACCACAGACTACAGAATGAAACAGAAACACAATATCCTGTTGAAAGCGTATAGTATGCTCAGCAAAATGGAGTTAAGTACAATACAGATGGACAGGAGTTGGGTTTCCCACCTGCCCCGGTCATGTAGCGAAGCTTGTATCTGCAGGACTGCTGCTCAGATGGGGCCTCCATCCAAAGCGGCCGAAGTAATGGACACAAAAGAAGCAGTGGTTCAGCTATTTACTTTAATAAGCGGCAACAGTAGAGCAATGTGTCACAGCAAAGCCATGTGGGACTTCATTGCAAAACAAAAAAGAAACAGAGGCGACTGCCTTTTTAAAAACATTCTGCTACGTTATGAAGCCCCTGTATTTTCTAATCGCCTTCCTGACGATGCTTCCCAGCCATCTTGCCTTCGCAGTGCTGGACCTTGACATCCAGTTTCAAAACCATTTAAAAGTTTCCTTATATATTTATTTATATATATTTATATGTATAAAAACCAAGCAATAGTGCCCGGGATACCACTATTGCCATGCACAGATCACTTTTTGCACGCACATGGTAATAACACTTTTTGATTCTCAGTAAATATCCCGCCAAACCTGTATTATTGCAATATGGAGAATTTTGCTTCTTGATGTTGTGTTGCTTCCTGCTGTTTCGTTGTAAGTGCTGCTGGTGCTGCAGACCTGCTGCTGGTTGTTAAAAAGGAACAGATTCTAGACTCCAAGAACTGGTCATTTCTCCATATTGCCAGAAACTGCAGGAGTCTGGAAACTCCAGTGACACAGAGGAGAGCTGCTGGAGGATGAGCAGCCCAGCCCTTGTACAAAGAATGTGTCCCTTTATTGTATGCACACAGGGAGCCGTAGTGAATGAAATACTGAAGGGGGTACAAACGTGAAGAGAGAAAGTAGAGAGTCAATGACACTGAAATGTCAGGGCACTGGGGAAAAATTAGGAAAGTGTAAAGCTTCTTTGATTTCTTTCGCTGGATCAGAATCCACGTCTTGTACATCTACCAGTTTTGTTCATATGGTTTTCTAGGTATAATTGTGCTCATCGATGTAGTCATGGAGTACTAAGCCTCATTGATTGGTTTCGCCCGCAATAGCGTTATCTGTTAAGTGTTCTGCTCTATAACGTCCTTTTCGGCCTTGCTGTGTACAGACAAGTGTCCTTGGCTCAGGGAAGGGCTTGAATGTGTCTTCCGCAAGGAGATATCATCAGCTTCCACCATGAAAAGGCTGGCTTCAATTTTCTCCAGATCATCCGTCCCGACTTTTATCTTCACGCACAGCAGGTTAATGTACGTCTCGTAGCGACTCTTCTGCAGAAGGAAACAGAACAGGACAAACAGCTGGGTAGTAGGGAAGGAGTGGGGCAAAGATGTGATGAGAATGCTGAAGGTTTCCAAGAACGAGTTGGGGCAATCATCTATCACCTGCATACAACAATGCACCAGGCGAACCCTTTTGCTTTCAAGCAGGGTTCAGTCGGACATGGATTGACTCCAGCTTGTGGTATATAAGCATAGTGGGAATGAAAGCAAAGAGTGGGATCGTTGCTAATAGCAATATGTTTATTCTATGCCCAATGTGCGATAAGCCTTCACCTACCCATAGGTAAATACACCAACACTGGTGAAAAATTATCCAGTAACCATAGCAGCGTTTGACTCTCTGACTTCCTTTGACGGTAACTACAATCTGTAGGAGGAAGTATTAGTTCTAATATGATTTTAGATTTAGCCGTGTGCCATTAACTGGTTCATGATTACCCTTAAATAAAGAAGGGATTGCTGCATTTTCCTTTTGCGCTTCATATTTAATTTTAAGGCTAGATTAGGTCAGCTTTTGCGGTCCCTCCTAATGTGTAAGTCCTGCTGCACCTTGGACCATCTTCACTGCCTTTGCTGACCTTCACAACCTTTGCGAGCTGCCCAGACTGGGGCACCATGCTCCCAGGGTGACATTCCCTTGTTTGATGAGTTAACTGATACATAGCGCTGGCTCTCTGCATAGGGATGACGTTCAGATGAAGATGGGCCATTCTTCACCCTAATGTCACTCTCAAGTGCTCAGTATTTTCTACCCCAAGCCCCCTTTGGGCATCTTTAGCTACTGTCCCATGTGGCTCCATCCATCAGGGTTTTCCTACTGAACCTATGGCCAGGTACTTTTTCTTAGAGAACCCTGCATTTCAGAATGCATCAGCCTAGCTGAGAGGTGTAAGTCAGTAGTTCTCAACTATGGGATATGAATAGGGGGTACATCAACTCATCTAGATACACCTCTATCTCGATATAATGCTGTCCTTGGGAGCCAAAAAATCTTACTGAGTTATAGGTGAAACCGTGTTATATCGAACTTGCTTTAATCCACCGGAGTGCGCAGCCCCCCCAACCCCGAGCACTGAATTCATGTTATATCGGGTTGTGTTATATCGAGGTAGAGATGTATTTGTCTCATTTTACAACCAGCTACATAAAAAAACACTAGTGAAGTCAGTACAAACTAAAATTTCATACAGACAATTATCAGAGGGGTAGCTGTGCTAGTCTGTATCCACAAAAACAATGAGGAGCCTGGTGGCACCTTAAAGACTAACAGATTTTGTAAGCTTTTGTGGGTAAAAATCCCCACTTCTTCAGATGAAGACAATGACTTGTTTATACTGCTCTATATACTATACGCTGAAATGTAAGTACGATATTTATATTTCAATGGATTTATTTTATAATTACATGGTAAAATGAGAAAGCCAGCAATGTTTTAGTAATAGTGAGCTGTGACACTTTTGTATTTTTAAGTCTGATTTTGTAAGCAAGTAGTTTTTCAGTGAGGTGAAACTTGGGGATACACAAGAGAAATCAGACTCCCGAAGGGGGTACAGTCATCTGGAAAGGTTGAGAGCCACTGGTTTAAGCCATTTTTTGCCAACAAGGAAGTGTGTCCTTTTACATTGAGCCAACTGACATTCTGTTTGCGAGTGTGGGTCTAGTAGATTGTACACAGGGCTCAAGGACCTGGGTTCTGGTCCTGGTTCTGACACTGGCTTCCTGGGTAACCTTTGGGTCACACCCAGCAAAGCTGGAAGCTCTGGCCCTCTGCGGGCTCTTCCAAGGTTGCAGAATTTGTAGGTAGCCTGGAATCCTTGTGGCTGCTCTTATGCCACTTCTCCTGTCAGATGCAGGGTGTCTGGCTGGGGCAGTGGGGTCTGACCATGGTTTCCCGATACTCAACTGTTGACTGGTCCCCTGGAACTGCTGGCAGTTAGTGTAAGTGAGACCAGTTAGACCCAGGACTGAGGGAGTGTACAGGTCTCTTAAAGCCAACATTAGCCGCCACTCTGGTCCAGCGAGAGGGTCTGACCACCTCCTTTTTGCAGGACAGAGGGACAGTTCATGTGCCAGGACAGTAGGCTGGGATTTGATTTCTCTCTTTGTTGTTGGTTTTGGAAATTAATACAGAAAATCATTTTATTTAAATTTCAGTGCACAAAAAAGAACATTGCCATCAGTACATACTGCCCTGCCCATCGCCACAGGCCTCGCTGTGTGCACGTACACATACTCACACACACACACACACACAGACGGACACACACACACACACATGCATAGACACACATGCACACAGACACCCGTGTGCACAGACACACACACAGACACAAACGCACTCATGCACAGACACCCACCCACCCACAGACACACACACGCACAGTAGCTATTCCAGGCTTATCAACTCCCATCAGATTTGTCCAAGGACTCATTTATCACAAGAAAGATGAAAGCTCCCTTACCTCGAATATTAGGTAATGCTCTTTCAGCCTATATTCTTCAGCCTCTTTTGACTTGAGGCTTTTCTCTACAGGATGTAATTTATGCTCTGTTAATTCGTCTGCAATCTGCCTCATCTTATTTTCATGGGACCTCAGCTGTTCCTCCTGTGGAGAGAAGCAAGTCAACTGTTCAGATGTACTAATATGCAAAAACAAGGGCAATGCCAGATTGCAAACGTGGGATTCTTCTTTTCAAGGATGTGCACCGTCCAGCTGGAGCTGGGCTTGTGCTCTGTGCTGGAGGCAAATGAATGCATTCAATTGCCAAACTCACCTGACAAGTAGCAGCCAAAATATGGGCCCCTGAGGAGGATCAAAATCCATCAATCATTGTGGTACCTCTGTAATACAAACATGAACTGGGCCATGTCATTTAACACCCACTCAGAACTGACTGCATTTCCTGAACTGAGGTCCAACTCCTCAATGAGATTTAGGCTCCTGGCATCCATCAAGGAGCTGCCTCAGTGTCTTGCTCCTTCAGCAGAACTAGGCATCCCCCTCTGACATGCAGGATATCTCCCCTTGTGACATGGTATCCCATTGGCTAAAGCTGGTATCCCCCTCCACGGGGCTCACTCCTGTAGAGCACTAGGTTATTGCTCTCTCTCCTTGCTGCTGAGGTATGTTTGTGTTGTATTCGCTGCTCACTGGAGAGCCCTGTATAATGCTACAGTGTGCTTGGTATTCTCTGCAAAGCAGTGCCAGCTACATGATAGCTGCCTCTTATAAAAGCCCATTTCAGAGAGCAGATACCTGCCCTGGGAGTATCTGAGCATTTTCCAGCAGCACTGCCTCCTGGCATTGCCAGACCACTGCACCAGTTTACCCAGATCAGTTGTTCCACTTTCTCCCTGGGGCTCTAATCCCTGATGAGATGGGAGCTCAGAGCCACCTCAGCTCCTTTGTGGGCTAGTGCTTGCAGTGCTGAACAGGATGCAGGCAGCAGTAATGTGCTGGATTCAGTTCATGGAGGAAGATCACTGGTAAAGTCTGCGAGAGTTTAGTTACTCTGATTGGCACCGTACCAGGAGCAAAGGCCTAGGAACCCCAGGGATGGTTTCACAGAGCAGAAAGGCAGATGATGGCAATGGAGGAGGAGTGGTGGCTGCAGACAGGACCAGGCTGCTAAAAGGGTCTGTGTCACTCTCGGCTAGGGCTGGCTGGAACACCAATTCAGGTTCACAGAGGAATGGAGAGCTTTGGTATTTTGTTTTTGTTCTGCACTAGAACCAAACTGAGGCCTTTTGGAATTTCTCATGTAAAGACACGAGAGAGGCCCCAGAATAGTCAGCTGGTTCTGACATTCCTCAGGGAGCTGGGCAACCCACTTTGAAGGGCCTGTCCTGCCTGATCCCAAGCAGGGACTTGAACCTTCATCTCCTATGCTCTAACCACTGGCTAGAGTCAGCCCCATCTCTTGCTGTCTTTCCTCTGGGACTTGTTCCATTTTGAATAGCTAATAATAAATATTCATTAGGACAGCAGAGACTAGCACCATAGCCCAATGGTAAGGGAGCCAGCTGGGATGTGCTTCAGGTCCCTGCTCCAGATCAGACAGCTGATGGACTTGAAGCTAGGTCTCTCCTATTGCAGGTGAGTGCCCTGAATAAGGGCAACAAGAATGACTCAGAAATGGATCCTAGACATTACAGATGGGAAAGCCCTGCTGTATCAGTGATGACTGGCTCCACCTGAGAACAAAATACAGCATCTGATTACTAAACTAGTTCTCAAATGGCACCTTTAAGTGCTGGTAATAATAATGTATTCTGATGTTAATAATTGGAAATATACCTATCTCCTAGAACTGGAAGGGACCCTGAAAGGTCATTGAGTCCAGCCTCCTGCCTTCACTAGCAGGACCAAGTACTGATTTCTGCCCCAGACCCCTAAGCAGCCCCCTCCAAAATAGAACTCACCACCCTGGGTTTAAGCAAGCCCATGCTAAAACCACTGAGCTATGCCTCTTCCCTATAAGCTACTGACTTGAAAATTAAATGGGTCTTTCTTCCAGATGCCATTCCCACAAGAGGCAGAGAGGACTTCTGCTTGCTGCACGGATTGCCAAGAAAGCTGCCTGAAAAGTAACCAGATAACCACTCCTGGCTGCACTTTACAAAAAAAGTAACCAATTACCTACGCATTGAGGGCCCAATCTGGCTCCACTGAAATCCAGGGGAGTTTCGCCATGGAGGTCAATGGGAATAGGGTTGTGCCCTTTGCCCCTGGAAGTGGTGGGAAATTGGGAAACGCACTGAGCAATGGGAGACACACTCTCTGAGAAGAAGGAAGGATTTGGGGGCCAGAAGAACCAGCCGGAAGGTTGAGTGTTCTCCTTGAATATGGCCACGTGTGCCAGTGGGTTAATGGGCCACCATTTAGTAACAACAGGATACTCTGCTACCAGAACGCATGCCCTCTGGGTATCTTAGTCTTGCTCTGGGGTGGAACAAAGTGTGCAGTGTATGACTGGCTGAGCACATAGGCATACCCAGTTTCCACAAGACCATGCCCACTCTAACCATGTCCACTGCCCTTCCAGCCTCCATAGTCTTAGGCAGGGACCTTTCAGCGTATGCAGGTTGATCCAGCAGTGGCATACAGGTGCACACAGTAGGAGCCAGGATCAGACCCTGTGATTTGCCATGGTGAGTGACTGGCCCTCAGTCCCAGCCTTGCAGATAGGTGGGTGTGACTCACAGGATAGCGTTTATCTGTTAATCACATGAAGGCTGGGAATGAACCTGAAACAAGTAGCAGATCTATCCTGGCCACACTGAAAAGCATACCCGGCAGCTCCCAAAATCTCAGGCTCAGCACTGACCTGCTTTCCAGCCCCTCCCCCCCACGCATGTATTACCTGGCACAGCTTAGTCATTGAAGATGGCAAGAGGGGACGGCAGAATTTCTTCATGGAGCATATGGCAGCCGGGAAGGCAGGGGCAGAGAAAATGGCAGCCACTAGGTTTATTCTCAGTATCCAGGACAGCATTTCTTCTTTGCTTCTGTGACAGGGAGAGAGAGTTTGTTTCTGTCACTGCGCTCAGCCCTGCGTGCATTAGGGTTGGTTCTAAGGATTCAGCCTTGCTTTGAAGCCCTGTCTTTATGTGCACCTTGGATTTGTCAGGTTTGGAACTGAGCAAGTTACCAGTGAATTGGAATTGGTTCCCTATTGTCTACAGGATTGTCAGTTACATTTCCTTTTCCCCCTGTAAATTGTCCCAGTGAAAGCCACTAAGACTCCAGCTCTCTGCCTCCACTTTGTCCACACAAACTGACCTACGCCATTCGGTTTTATCCCCAGGGCATGCAGCAATGCCAGCTTCCCATCTATGGGCTATGCCCTGGTTCTGCACAGCCTGTCTCCTGGGCTAAGAGGGGAATTAAGTCTATGGTCCATTCAGTTACTGGCTTTTCTGATGAGACAGCCAACAAAGGCATGGATCATTGTGGATTTGTGGTGGGGATTTTGATGCTGTGGAATCCTGTTCACTAGGGACTCACTCAGGCCTAGCAGACAAGAAGATCTGTTGGTCTCAGCCCTGGTGATCGCTACCAACCTGGGTTAGATCAAGACAGATGGCCTAGAGGTGACAGATCCATTTTCCTATTAGCAATTGCCACAGGCTTTAGTCACATAGAGCCTAGGAGAGTCAAAATCGGCACAGGATTTGAGCATCTACTGAAGAGTTAGAAACAAATAAGCAGAGCTGAGAGTGAGCTCTGGCTTACCTGATCATCCTCATCTGGGCTGGTCCAGTGAGAAATATGTTCTATTTTTCTTCAAATGAGGTCATGGAAACAAGACACATTTGTACCTAAATTGGGCCTTAAGCATGGAATGTCCTGCCAAGCCATCCAAAAGTGCAAACCTAACAATGAGCTTTGCTGTGGACCCTGTCTCCTGCCAGGTGGGCATGCATCCTGGCGACTGTGTGCTGTCCATGGTAGTAGCCAGGGGCGAGGCACAAGAGGGGCAGAGAAGGGCGCCACATCCTAGACCCTTATGCCGATGCTGCAGTTCCCCAAGGCCTGATTCTGATCTCACTTGTACTGGTTTTATGCTGCTGTAACCGCAATGGGAGTTAGGCGTGATTTGCACTAGTTTAACAGAGATTGGAACCAGGCTCCTGAGTCTGTGCAATGGGTCGGAACCTATGGCTTCTGTTCTGACTGGAAATACACTGTAGACAGCCTGATTCTCCCAGGCCTTGATTCTGATCCCCCTTGTAGCAGTAAATCAGAATAATACCATGGAAATCAGTGGAGTTACCCCAGTGTAGAACCAGGTAAGTGAACCCAGAATCAGGCATACAGCATTGTGGCCCTTCGTCTTTTGATCCTGAAAGGAACTAGCAAGTGTGGAGGCTGGAGAAAATGGCCTTCCTACACAAATGGAAACAATACCAGAATAATGAACTGACAAGGAGTTGGGGCCTAGTCAATAGCCCTGCATGTGACTGGGGGCTCAGCACAGGCCTTATCAGATCTGGGAACTGACAAGCCCAATAACTGGAGAGGGAGAATCACGTCCTACAACTGCAGGTCTAGATCCTTCCTGAGCTCCTTACTCTGCGTCTGCTCAGTCCTGAGGTGGCTAAACCCCATCTGAAGTCAGTGGAATGGTCCTTAAGTCAGGGCTGAGGAACAGCTGAGTAAGGAGCTCAGGATCTGACTCCTACACATCAAGGATTGTCCACTGTTATTTGCCACTGTGGAAGGTGATTTAAAACACAACCTTTCAATTTGATCCCTTATTACACCCCCAAAAACTGCTGGTGCCCAGAAACGAGCCTAAAGCCCCACCTTGGTATTGTTCACGAGGAATAAAATCAGCCAAATGGGCGTCACCTGGGCTGCTCTATGGTACTCACGGAGCTTGGAAGAGAAAAACTCTCCAATCGGCTGTCTTCAGCTTGAGCACGTTGGATTTTTTGCTGTAGTCAGAGGCTTTGGTGGCTAAGGCATGGTGAACTCGGATGGCGTTTTTCAGATCCACTTCAGAGAGATCTTTGTCGGGTTTATATTCATCCTGTCACAAAGGAGCATTCATAGGATAATGACAACGCCGGCATCTGTGGATTTCCTTAACAAACCTGCCCTTTTCTTTATCCTGTGCCATAATGACAGAGTACCGAGACCAGGAAAAGGCTCCTCTCTACAGTAAGTGCTGGGGTGATAATTAATGACATTCTGGCACCTTCTTCCATCATTACATTCACCAGGAAAATGTCAGGTGCCACATACCCGTAGCTTACCAGAGAATGGACAATACGGTGTTACGTCCTGAAATCTTTATTCACAAGCGTAAAGCCCCTTGAAAGTGAACGGAACTGATTTTCAGCTGCTGTAAATTGGCTTCAGCCCAGGGGCTTCTGGAGCGCCACTGATTTACATCAACAGAGAAGATCTGGCCCAATGGCTTATGCTTTCCCTCGCAATAGGAGGAAGTACAGTAATAACCATTTGGAGCTAAAGGGATGTCTCCATTCAGATGTGCACTGAAAGTCCCTGAACTAACTTCAAACACAACCCAAGAAAGCTGACAGGAGGTCAGGTTTAAATTGCTTACCCTACCCTCTGTGTCTCTCTAAATATTAGCCCTGAGATGTTCCTGCCACTTTACTTGGCATGTTCCTGTGTAATCCTATGCAAGAGCCCTAGCAAATTGCAAGAAGGTCGTTGCACTCATGTGGGGCTCAGAGAGTTTTCCCAAATGCAGGTGATTTCAAAACTAATGAAAATAATCATAATAAATAATTAATAACTCCGCGTTGCTGTTGCCACTTTTGTCCTCAGATCACACAGTGCCTTACAAAGATGAGAGATTAACCCCTGTGCATTTAATTTCCCCTCCAGTCCTCAAAATAAGGCTTATATGGACCTTATGTAGTGCTGCTTGCCTTCTGCACAGGGATGAATTTCACCCTTCAATGCATTAAGTCCCACTCACAGTGCAGCCCCTTTAGACCACAGCTCTGCAAGGCAACACTGCACAGCTGTTTAGGACAGGAAGTGAGGAAGTAAATGGTATCCAACCGAAACTGCAGGGAGTGTTCAGGAGAAAGAATGCAGTTACCCCGGCTGGAGTGTGGTAACCTCATTGTTCTTATGAGAACAGCCAGGAGATCTTGGATGACAGAGAAAAGAGATCTCGATTTTATGACTCGACAAGAGATGACAGCTCCAGCAGCACCGAGTCTCCAGCACTTTGCTGGGACACTGAATAAGAAAGAAAGGAGCCACCAAATGAGTCAGCAGCACCCACAGCAGTGGTGCCCAAACTTTCCCTGTCACCCCTCCCCCTTACCAGTAATGGAATCTGTCCACGCCCCCCCATTACTGCACAATTGGCTCAGAAGGTGGTGCTGGGGCGGAACTGGGAATGGGGAGGACCTGAGGCTAGAGGTGGAGCTGGCCTTGGGGTGGAGAGGGAAGGAGAGCAGAGCTGGGCTGGAGGTGGAGCAGGGGGTGGAGAGGCACTGCGATTGAGGCCGGGGGTGGGATGATGGTGGAGCGGCGCTGTGGCTGGGGCCAGAGGTGGGCTGAGGGCGGCAGTGGAGCTGCAGCTGGGGCTGGAGCAGGGCTGGGTGGTGGAATAGGGGTGGGTGGCGCTCCCTCCCTACACCCTAGGGCTGGCCTGGGCCCTGCCGTGTGCCCCCCCGAAAGTCCCTTTGTTCCCCTTAGGGGGCACGCCCGACAGTTTGGGGCCCACTGACCTACAGTATGATGTGCTCTTTACAGGTCTTCTATCTAAGTATAGATCAAATCCACTTAGCTTGTGAGTGCTCATGGAATCACACACCGTGGTGTGGTTACAGGGAAGCTAAAGGGATGTCTACACTGCAGTTAGACACCCGCTGCTGGCCTGTGCCAGCTGACTTGGACTCGCTGGCCTCAGGCTAAGGGGCTGTTTAATTGCAGGGTAGATGTTCAGGCTCGGGCTGCAGCCCCAACTTTGGGACCCTCCCATCTCGCACGATCCTAGAGCCCAGGCTCCAGCCCAAACCCACATCTAAACTGCAATTAAACAGCCCCACAGCTCAAGCCTGAGTCAGCTGGCATGGGCCAGCTGCGGGTTTTTAATTACAGTGTAGACTTACCCTAGGAGCAAACAGGAAACACAGACAGGCAAAAGGCAACATAAAGGAACAAAGGCCCAGATCCTCAAAAGTATTTAGATGCCTATCTCCCATTGATTTCCGAAGAATAAACATCTGCTGCGTGGGGACATAAAGTTGACGGGTAATTTCCGACACTTAAAAACTCGTTTTTGGTCTGTGTTAAACTACGGCTGTGAAACATGGACATTCAAACAATTGATAATAATGAAACTACAATCCATCCAGTTGTGGTGTGATAGATCGTGGATAGACCGTGTCACCGAGGGAAAAGAATTGGAGATGACTGGAACTCAGCAAATGCTTGTCAGAGATCTTGTGAAAAGAAAAGTTCAGTGTGCGGGGTGCATTTTAAGGGGTTCAGTGGGCAATGTATGATGAAGGAGTACTGGCAGCAGAAGAACGGGGGCAGAAAAATAAGATCTTGGATGGACAATGTGGTATCCTGGGTGGATCAAAAGGACCATTCACCCACAAGGAAATTAGCAGAGGATTGCACAGAATTGGCTGCCATGGTTGTGACCTGCTAGTAATGGAAATTCCACACAAGAAGCACTCCCATTGATTTCAGCAGGAGCTACATGCCTTTGAGGAGCCAGGCCTACGCACTCGGGAAGTCTAGTGAAACACTGAGATTAGTTACTGAAGGAGGGGATGGTGCGAAGGTAGGATGGTGTGCATACAGCTGGCTTGGTGGGCCATATGCCCTCTACTTTAGGTGCCTGCATATCCTCTCTTCTCCCATAGCAATGCCTTTGAGTAAAAGCATTAGCACCTGCTAGTTTTGCCATCATGCAGTTGCTGTAAACGGACATAGCTCAGTAAAGGCATTATTAAAAACTTGGCTTTGGACAGCGAGCCTGAAAATGCTTTCCACACATGCTTACCATTAAGTGCCCATGATGTCAGGTGCACTGCTCCTGTGCTGAGAGTTGGGGGCAGATGTGTGCATGGCCAGGCTCAGGGCCTTAGCTGGAAAAGGAGCTGCCAAGGCTCCACTGGTGGGTTCCATCTTTAAGGCCAGAAGGGACCCCCAGATCAGCTAGTCTGACCTCCTGTAGATCACAGGGCTCTAAACGCCACCCCCAGACCAAGCTAACAATCAGATTGAGAGCACAGTATCACCGCCCTCAGGAGACTAAACTATTGTGCATCACAGGCAGAGAACAGGAGGGACCAAGGTGCACCAATGTGTGAGACTCCCTGCGATAGCAGGGAATTGATTAGGAGAGACATAATCTATATGACCCTGGCAAGTGATCCAGAGACCCCATCTCTAGTGTCTCAAGGTGGCTCTTACAACACATCACGTTAGAGGTCAAAATATATTTTTCCCTAGCTCCCAGTGCTACCCATTTAACATGGGATGCGGAAATCATTTTGTGTTCTCTCTGCCACTGACATCATTGCTGTTCTGTGTTCAGAACCCAGCTGCTCTCCTATACCTGCACTGGCTTTGCAGGACTAACAGGAGTACCAGCGTCTTTGTGCCTGGAAGTAGCAGCAGAGCCAGACAGTTAGCAGATGCCAGATGTTGAGTAAGCAGGGTCCATTAATACAGAGCTGTGTTTCTGACTGTAAAAGTGCCTGCAAGCTGCTTTTCTGAAGCAGTCAGCACAAAAATATCTGGTTTGAAATGCTGCTACGTGTATGAGCACATACACCACCAGGCCTCGTGTGATACGATGCTAAAAGGAACCATGCCAAGAAAAGTCTGGCAGCAAATTCCAACCTTGAGGTGGCTGACTCCTTAAAGGTGAACCGCAAAGAAAATCTCAGTATTGTATCACCTTGGGGTGGAAGGAGGTGGGGACCTGGCTACATACTGCTGAATGGGATGCAATTTTGAGGGGCTTTTCCTACAGTGGTAACTTAGTTTGTGGCATTTGATTTTCCTAAGGAATTCTAACATCACAGCATATCATGGGGCTGGTCTAAAATGATGGTAGTTTTTCCACCCTGGGGATGCTGAAATCTCATGTAACAAACCATGCAACAAACCATGGCCACATAAATACAAAGCTATGGTTGACAACAGGAATTGAATCCAGGACCCACAGCACCAAAAAAGCCAGTGTCTATGGTCTGAGCTAAAAGAGCACAAGTTTGCTCATAAGTACATTGTAGTTTGTTTTAGGAAGGGGTACAGCGGATCAGGAACTTTCTGTCATTATGATTTTCCAATGAAAAATGCAGTGTCTCCAAAATTGAAATTTTTTGTGGAAAATTCTGCTGAATTCCATGGGAAATTTTGCTGAAAAATTTCAATTTTCTGTCAGGAAAATCTAAATGAAATATTTTGTTTAGGGTCAGTTTGACCTGAATTGGAATATCTTTAAATTAATTTAACCATAAATGCTTCCTTTCAAATTAGATACTACAACTTTCAGGTACTATGGTGATAAGCATGGTGTAAGAACCTGCATAGAACAGATATCATTAAAAAAATTAAATTGCATTTCTCTAGTGCATTGCTTGAGTGGAGTTGGCATTTGGACCTCCATTGTCTCTGATGAGCAAGGCTGCCAGGAAGATTCCACCTCTCACAATGCAAAGTGGACCCAACTGCTCAGTCTGCCAGGCAGACAACCAGAGTGAGACATGACCACACACATGAGGCCAATGTATTATATATACGTTTCCATGAACTTCAAGAGGTCCCAGGAGCTACCCAAGTGTTCAAATCGTTTGGGTCTGTAAAACTGGGCTGGGGATCTCACAAGAGCAGGATCTCTAGTGAGATTTCCAGTACGGCTGGAAATATGGTAAAAATAACTTCTTTGGTAGTATATTGACACCTCTGCTTCCAGGCCCGGCAGAGACAAGTGACAATGAAATATAGTGTGTGTGTGGGTGGGGGAAGGAGGTGACGGAGAGTCAAAGGGATAATCTTAAAACGAAAGTGCGACTCTGTTCTGAAAACAGACTGTAGCATGAATGTCATTGGCTTCCACATTTATTGTCCCTCACTAATTTCAGCATCAGATGCGCTTACTTCCGACTGCTGGCTCTGGAGTCTGAGTGTCAAACTAGGTCATTTCTGGCTTGTGCATCATCATTGACAGTAGGTTCTGCATTTGAAAGTTAGGGTCAGATCCTCTCAAATTACTTGCATGTATTAACTCTTTGGGACCACACTTTGTTACATGTGTGTAAAGCAGCTAGCACAAGAGGGCCCTGATCCCTGACTGGAGTCTATAGATACTATCACAACAATCATAAAAATTGATAATAATGGAGTCCCACTGAAGTCATAGGGTCTCCATGTAACCCTAAATATACACATAATCATATGTCTTTGTAGGACTGGCTAAGTGAGAATAGAATGCAGCTCTGCCTTCCATAGCTCTGTTGGCTCTATACAACGAAAAGGAGTAATGTGCAATACAGGTTTATTTATGGAGAGCAAATCTGACTCAGCATAAATTGGACAAGGTTTGTAAGATGCCATGTTCACACAGACACTGTTTAGAGTTGGACCACACAATAATTCTTATTCACCAAACCCTTACACTTCTGTTTTATCTTAAACACAAATGCAATCCCATCCCAGTTCAACAAAGCACTTAAGCCCTGATCCAAAGCCCACTGAAATCAATGGAAAGACTCTCATTGACGTCAATGAAGTCAGGCCCTTAACCACATTTTGAACTTGGATTTAAGATTAAGCATGTGCTTAATCACTTGGCTGAACCAAGACCTGTAAGTCCAAAAACTTAGTAGCAATCAAAATGTTTTCAATCAGTGTTTTTATTTAAATTTCAGTGAAAACAGATTGATATTCAAATTGAACTATTCCTTGTAGCATTTGTAGGAGTTTCACGCAAACATTGGTGTTGGTTGGTGCATCATCATCAGCGTTGTTGTTGTAGCTGTGGTCGCACCTTTTTTCTTGCAGTTTCATACCTCCCTTTTTGCAGTTATGCTTTAGTTATAATTTCCAGCCATACAGAAAATCTTACACTGAAAACAAGCTGAAATGCCAGTATTTTTCACTTCCAAAATGACCTAGTTTTTGTTTGGAAACTAGCTTTTTCCTCAATGAAAAACAGGCCAAGTGTTGGTGAGAATATCTCTGAACTTCAGTAACCTTTTCTGTTAGAATGGGGTCACTTTCAAGTTTGAAATGTCCCCAAACACTTGAATGATGAGGAGTTTATTTCATTTTATCCTAAATATTTTATGGACCTTTATTTTGTGGGAATGAACTTCAGGGTATCTCGTAGTTTATCTCATCCACTTTCCCTTTCCCTATTCTATTCAGAATCTATTAAAATGCTTTAGAAAGACAAGGTGGGTGAGGTAATACTTGTAATTGGACCAAATTCTGTTGGTGAAAGATTCAGGCTTGCCCAGAATTCTTCTTCAGGTCTGCGTAAGCTCAAAAACTTGTCTCTCTCTCACTAACAGAAGTTGATCCAATAAAAGCTATTCTCTCACCCACCTTGTACCGCTAATATCCTGGGAACAACACAGCTACAACGACTCCCTGGCTCACATTCGCCGCTGTGCCAGTTTCTGCTGGGCATAGCTGAAGATGGTGCTGGGAGCCTAGGACCATCAGGGAATCAGCTGGCCATTCCCCTTTGTCCTGGTACACTCCCTACAGCAACTCCACATCTGCTGGGACTCCCACATGGGAATCCCTCATTTGGAAGATCCTGCCAGCTTTTTGGCCCCTTTGCTCCATCTGAGGAGCTGGATAGGAGGAGAGAATCAGGCCTGTTGAGCCTGATTTTGCTCTCTCACACAATGATGAAAGTCAGGAATAACTCCAGTGTGAGGCCAGAATCCGGTGGTGTTACTATGGAGATGTAGCTCAGAGAGAAAAGGGACAAGGGCTTCTCATGATCCAATCTGCTGATGGGGTGTGGATAGGCTTCCCACGGGCTAAGGTTCTGAGAGTACGTCTACACAACAACCCCCCTCCCACAGCAGCAAGTCTCAAAGTCCAGGTCAACTAACTTGGGCTCACACTGCGGGGCTAAAAATAGCACTATAGACATTTGGGCTTGGGCTAAGCCTGCGGGACCCTCCCCCCTTGCCTGGGTCTCAGAGCCTGGACTCTCTCATTTCTCCACACAAGCCCGAGTGAGTTGTCCAAGGAGCTGAGACTCGCTGCCATGGCTCTATTTTCGCTGTGTAGACATGCTGCATCTGACGAAGTGGGTATTCACCCACGAAAGCTCATGCTCCAAAACGTCTGTTAGTCTATAAGGTGCCACAGGATTCTTTGCTGCTTTTACAGATCCAGACTAACACGGCTACGCCTCTGATACTAGACATACCCAGCAGCTCCTCTCTGCCCTGGCTTTCCCATGCTGGGAACAGGATTCATGCCTCCTGGGCTAGGTTTCCTGAAGTAATGCCCAGCTTGCTGATTCTGGGGCTTAGAGGAGTTTTGCTTATCCTCCAGCCTGCTCTCACCCTTTTACAAGGAGTTTGAAAACTCGCCCTTTTAAACATGCTCAGTACCGTATTAAGGCGAGGGAGCGCCTCTGTAGCCTGACCGCTCACCTGTACAGGCATCGGTCAGTTACCAAGGGAGTGCCCCATCTCCTGCCTAGGCCAGATCACCAGATCCACTCTCAGGAGGAAGGGCTGCAGGATCAGGCCCTCTGGACGATCCCCAAACAAGCAGCTCTTCAAAGCAGTCCTACATAATAACACTGAGCTCTTCACACAGAGCCATTAATCCTCTCAACACCCCTGTGAGTGAGGTAATTATGGCTTATTATCCCCATTTTAGAGTGGTGAAATTATTGCCAAAGGCCTTACAGTGAGTCAGCAGCACAGCAGGGATTAGAGCTCAGGAACTCTCTGCTTGTTCCTCAAGACCCACTAAGGGATCCAGAAATTGCTTCTCCAAACTATGCTCAGACGTGCCAATCCAGCAGTTAACAAGAGGGAGTCAACAACATGTTCCATCACTGCACCATTAGTGTATTGCTTCTATCTATCTATCTATCTATCTATCTATCTATCTATCTATGACAAGTGAGGGATGTAATCTCTTCGGTTGGACCAAGTTCTGGTGGTGGTGAAAGAGGCAAGCTTTTGAGCGACACATAGTTCTTCAGGTGTGGAGTAGCTCAAAAGCATGTCTCTTCTATCCACAGAAGCTGGTCCAATAAAAGAGATTACCTCCCCAACCTAGGCTTTCTCCTAACTGTGACCAACATGGCGACAGCAACTCTGAAAACAACAAGGGAGGGTCTCTCTCTCTCTCATTACTGTACTAACTGCACACCAGGGTCCAATGGGACTCTCTGTTCTTAGTACCTCATATGCAGGACCAGATCCCTGCTCCCTGGCCCAGCCCCTTTGTGATGTGAGAGTGGAGAGAGCAGCTGGGGCTTGTCACTGTATAAGGAAATTCCCCGATGATGTAGAATCAGCTACATTGGCTTTGTTCCACCTCTTTTTGGCTCCCCTCCCATGCAGGTGGTATGATAGGGGCATGGCAGAAGCACCTGACACTCCAGTGATCCAGGACCAGTGGAAAGGCCCTTTGGTTTCCATTGCAGCTGGTGTAAGTTAGAGTTACCCTGAGGCTGTTCTAACTTATGTCCCAAGATCAGGCAAGAGTGGAGAATGCTCTAAACCTGTTGCCATCTCCACTGCTTGGTCCTGCACTGAGTGTAGCTTGGCTAGGTGTGGCCCTAAAGGTCCAATTGTGTCCCTGACTGTGCATACACAGCTCCCCACTGCCTCTGCTGACAGCTAGTCTGATGTTGCTGAGGGCAGAATCTGTCATCATGGTCTGGAGGCGGGTAATATCCTCTTCACTGCCATTTCCCAGGGCTTTATAGCCAAACAGATCCTACCCCATTGTTATCTACAGCCATCTTGCTGCAATGTATACTTATTAATACCTTGGCAACATTGCCTAGTAGGTAAAGCACAGAACTGAGCATCAAGAGATCCCAAATCTTCTAGAAATACCCAATGTGACAGTTCAGTGACTTGCCTCAAGGTCACACTGGGCATCTGTAGATGAACTGGGAATCTCCTGACTCCCAGTTCCGTTGCTTTAACCACTAGGCAATACCTTCATGGTATTAATAAGCATAGATTGTTCAAGTACAGCAGTACGGTGGTGCAGGGTCAGGTAACTGTAGGGCTGCTGCTCTTAATAATATATTGCATCTCAAAAAAACACCAAACGGCTCTTTACAAATATAACTGATTTATAAACTATCCATGGAGATCACTTTGCACTCTGTGAAATGCAGCTACCTCTGGGGTGAAATGTGGCAGCTACTTAACAGCACACAGCAACAATCTGCAACCATTTAGAGTGCATGTGAATAAGAATGCCATAGCAAACCAAAACTGCACAGAGAATCATATATAAGCAGATTCCATTTATCCCTCTTGGTGTCTGCCCAGGACTTTGGGGTTAATATCGCCTATGAACTGCCATGGGATCATGGATGACTACAAGGGGCCCTGACCTCAGCTTTTCCATCCTTACCAAAAGAGAGCATCTTCCCCAGAATGGTGACTTTGCCCTTAGCCCCACGTGGGGGACTGGCTGAGTACTCACTGAGAAGGAAGTAGCTAACATCACTTCTTCCTGCAGATGCCACAATCTCCGTCCCCAAGCACTGCCCTAGCTGGACTCTGCTAAGCTGGAAATCTGCTGCAGTCCCAGCTGATGACAGCATGGATGTAAAAATCCAAAGTGGCTGAGAGCAGCAGGCACCAATCAATTACCATCAGCCCCTGCCAGATATCTGAGAGCCCCGGCACACACACTCCAGGATCACCACCAGCACCACACAGAGATCGTCAGGGTGTAATCATGGGGCTGAGTCACAACTTGGTGCTGCCCCGAGGGGCCCTCGTGCCTCTCTTATATAATTCACTATTTGTTTACTTCTGTTGTGTTGGAGATGTTAATGTGATGCACGTGGTCGCCTACCCACAGGAAGTGCCCTAGAGGCAGATAGGAGGATGCCACTGGTGACAATACCAAAGGGCACCAGGAGTGGGATTCTGCAGCTGTTCTCTTGAGCTGGGCTTGGTGCTTTACCTCATCCATGGGGAGGCACAGCGAGTCGAGTTGTGTGCTGGTCCCCTTAGGAAATACATACACGTGTACAGTCTGCCAGGAAAGAGGCAGAGACACTCCAGCATCGATCCCTAGTAAGGACCCAACTCAGTGAAGCACTGAAGCCTGTGCCTTACTTTAAGCACATGAGTTTCCCATTGAGGTCAACAGGACTATTTGCATGTGCAGTTAGGCCCATGTGAATACCTCACTGAATCAGGGACCGACTATAGATAAGGACAGGACAGGAAAAGACCACCCTGACCCTCCACCGACCTCAGCTATGAAGGGCTACCTGCTGCATCAGACCCCACTAATATCCGTTCTGACTCAGCTGGGAATATCCGCAGTGAAACAACTTCAGCCACCATCCTTGTGAGGACCATCCCCCCAAGGCCTAGCCTCATTTCTCCTTCTTTAACCTCAGAACATTGCTCCTTGTATTGACATCTTCTAAGGCTGGGAAGCCTTCACTCCAGCATTCCCCTGACTTGAAGACAATCAAGTCCTCCACCCTGAGTCATTTGATTACATACAGTTAATTCCCTCCAGCTCTCCTTACTGGCGCCTCCTGCTCCTATGCACAAAACACTCTGGAAGTCGGCACCTGCATCGTGAGCCTGGGCTCAGAATCGCTGCCTCCTTCTCCAATATTTGCATCATTTTCTAGGAGTCTAGAAACAGCATGAAAGAATTTCGTAGAGCTTGAAAGAATAAATATCAGCATGGGACAGAGTTGGCCATTTTTACCTTCTGCAAATAAAGAATGGTCCCTTTAAGCACAGCATAAAATTTCTTCCATCCTCTTCTTCCTCTCGGGGCTAAAATGAAGAAAAGCAGCTCGTTACATGTGCCTGTTAACTACAGCTTCCTCTTCCTCACTGGTAATGCCGAAGGGAAGCTGCCTCACCACATGTTCAGTGGGGTCGGAGTTGGGGGCCTGGACAAAGTAGCTCCATGGCAATGCCTGGCAACACAGAGGGGCCCGTGCAGCATGGGCAGGCTGAGAAGGGAGGGGGGCTCTGCAATGATGGGTGAGGATGACAAATGTGCCCTGGTGTGGGCTGCTCAGAGAGGGGAGACCTTGGGCCATAACCTTAGGTATTCCTGGGGTTTTAATGGGTCTCAGCGACTGGGCCATCCATCTCCATTAACAGAAATAATCCTCAGTGGTTTTACTAATTGCCAGTAATTAACCAACAGATTCCAAACACATTTCCCCGTATCTCTCCTGCACTCCCTTTTCACTGCAGTGTTACTTCGCATCTAGTTGCTGATGGAGCTCAAGCATGTACAGTGCGATGGCAGAATGCAGATGGGCCAATGCCGCACAGTTGAGACCCTGCATCCAGACTCTCCCCAGGTTCAGGGGCTTCTGGGGTTTAGGCTGGGCTCATGCTAGAGAACGGATCTGGGTCTGGACCTTTCCAATAGCACAGGGTGCTGGGATCCAGAGTTTGGGTTAAGCCCAGTATAAGGATGGGGCCAGCTGCAAAGCTCGGCCGTTCTTGATGCCTGGGAGCAGCTGGTGGCAGTGATCTGGTTTTGACCCACCCTTTTTAGAGGAGTGGTTGGGGCTCTAATCATGGGGCCAAGCGTGAAGCGGGATGGAGATTCACAGCCCCACTGCGAGCCCTAAGATATGGGGACATGTGCTCATTGCTATACCCCTGAGCATGCAGAGCATTTGCACCATTCTGTGACCAGCAAGGTCTGCGTGCCCCACCCCCAGGCTGGTTAGTATCCCAGGGAAACAGAAGAGTGCAGGGGCTGTAGCTGTGGCCTTCCCTGAATGTGGGGCTGCCAGGGGAGAGCCCCCGGCCCGTGTAGGGACAACCATCACATTTCCCTTTGTTTGTGATTTTACCACACCAAAGAAAAAGCAAAACCAGAAAAGGGGAGTGAAAAGCACTGAAATGAGCTGGGGAAAGTTCTGGGCTGGATGGCAGAGTTCACCCCCTTGCACCAGGGGAAATATATCGCAGCACAGCCCTATGCACCATTGAAATCCTCAAAATAGGACTGAAGTGGTGCATTGGCCTTGACTTGGCCCTCTGCCCTAGGACACCCAGAAGTCAGTATGTGGGGTCCCGGCTACCAGCCACGCAAACCAGTTAGGTTTCTGTCTCTGCATACTTGTTTGTGGCATTCACCCAGCTCTGGTCCTGATGCTAGACCCAACACTTACTGCACCTCTCTGCCCTAGGTGTCCCTTACTGGCACGTCATGCTACATGATGCGCTTTTTTTCTAATACATACTTCTCTTCCCATCTGTATCAGCATGGGTTTTCCGGGTGAGGACGCCGTGCTTATAGGTAATTGCATTCAGGGCCTGGGGAATGTCCAGGAAAGGATTGCTGCCGTCCACGATCCGAGTCACTTTCTTTGCACTGGCTCCTAGTTTGTCGTCCACGAGTTCTGACAGCGATTTTCTCAGCTCATCCTCGTCACTTGGAAAGAAACCCAGAGAAAACCGTAACAAAGAACATGAGTCTTTGACACTATGTTTTACCTGCTGGAGGGACCAGACTCCAGTTGGAGCAAGTCACTCATGACAGTAGCGGTGGATACAGGTGATGCAGATAGAGGAAGGAAAAGAGTTCATGGAAATGGGGGGTGAAGGTGTGGGAGGAAGAGATCTATGAAGTACCAACTAAATTGAGTGGGAACTGAACTGCCCTAGCCTTTGGAAGACTGCTGCCTGGGGGCTCTGTTCTCCCTACTCACAGCGTGCAGGAGAGGCTGTGTGCATGGTAATCCAGCGTTTTGCAATAACACGATAATCGCTTCCCTGTTTTCATCTGAACTAGCTGCACTTTTTCTGAACTCTTATACAAAATTTTCTGCCAGATGCCAGCGCAGTAGAGCAGCCTTAGTGGAGCTAGAGGGCTCCCTCTAGTGGCTGATTTACAACAATACTCCGGCTTCTTTGCAGACCATTGCCTGCAATGAAGTTGATCAGGTTGCTCTGGCCTGGTAGGATTTCTCTCTCTCTTGTTTATTTAGGATGGGATTCTCAAAAGCACCTAATGGAGTTCAGAGCATAATTTCCATTGATAATCATTGAATACTTTGTGGATAGGACCAGCTACATAAGAACAGCCATACTGGGTCAGACCAAAGGTCCATCTAGCCCAGTGTCCTGTCTTCCAACAGTAGCCCATGCCAGATGCTTCAGAGGAATGAATAGAATAGGGCAATTATCAAGTGATGCATCCCCTGCCATTCGGTTCCAGATTTATGACTGGCAGACAGAGGTTTAGGAAGACCCAAGCATGGGGTTGCCTCCCTGACCATTTTGGCTAATAGCCATGAACATATCTAAGGCATTTTAAATTCCAGATATACTTTTGGCCATCACAACATCCCCTGGCAATGAGTTCCACAGCTGACTGTGCGTTGTGTGGAGAAATCCTTCCTTATGCACTTCGAACAGTCTCATTAGCAGAGCAGGGCAACATTTTTCTCATCAAACTTTTTTTTGGGGAGGAAGACTAAGATTCGACAGCACTACAACATTTTATGAATTCATCTTGGTTTCTCCAAATGTTCATTTAGGAAAAACTTTTTTTTCTGGTTTGAAATGACTTTTGTGTCAACATTTCCTTGAATTTTATTTTTGAAAAATTCAGAAATATTAAAAAATGGTCAAAATCCAAACAAAATGTCTTGTTTCACCTAATTTGCCCCCATGACTTTTCAATGAACCATTTAAAAAAAATAAGTATTTTCTGTCTGAGGTAAAATGATTTCCCCCCACCCAACTTTCTGAAATTGCCAATGAACTGAAAAATCCATTATTCACTCAGCTCTACTCATCACCCCATTGCTTTTCAGGAAAAGTAAAACAAGATGAAACATTTCCAGTGTAGCCAGGCAACTGCAAGGCACCTGCAACTGGCACTGGGAAATGGAACCTCTCAGCCACAAGTCAGTTGTGCGCATCTGGCTCCAGCTGCTAGTGACCATCTGATGGCCCCTTTGTGAAATGACATAGTGGGTCTCAGTTCAGTTCCTGATACATAGGTTCCTGATACATACACCACCACCACCAGAGGCGAATTAGGAGATTGTGGGGCTCCTGGGCCAGCACAAGTGGGGGCTCTTCCCCACCCCTGCCACCTGTAGTCCTCCCCGCGTCTCCTGGTGCTCCTGCTAGGGAAATGGGGTTGCCCCACCCCCTCTCCCACCCAGCATTCTGTGCCCAGACTCTGCTCCCCAGCAGGATCACTGGGGTGGGCAGAGTGGGTTGGAGCATGGTGGGGCCCATTTTTCCAGGGGGTCCCCAATTGGCGAGAGCCCCTGAGCATGGGCCCTGTCGGCCCAGTGGCTAATCCGCCACTGACTACCATAGTTGGTAATAAACTTGTCCCATAGAGAGACCAGGCACTGAATGGGCCAGGATGAAAACAAGGTCTCTCTCAAAGGACAAAGCATGGGGGGCTGCCCAGAACGTAGCAGATCTGTGAGTAAATAAAGGGGTTGCTGATAGGGTAAGAAGACCCCTAAACACATGTTTTTTTTTAAAAAGGATGTTCAACCAGTGAAAAGTCAAGGCAAGACCCACTTCACGGATCACTTGATTCAGGCCCATCAACCGACACATGAAGTTTCAAGGCAAGGCCAGTGTGGCCTGAAGAGTGTATTTCTAGGACAGCTGTTCCATCCCACCTCCAGCTTGGACAGCTAATATTTATATGCAAAGGATCTTCCCTGTTTCTATCTTGGCGATTTTTTACCTGATACCCACATCCCCTTCAGGCGTGCGAGTTTCTAACGGGAAATCAACCAAGGCTTGGCTTATTGAGCAATATATGGTTCTCCTCCTTTTTTCAATTGCATTGTTTGAGTAGCTTGTACAGTAAGTTTCCATAATCAACTGACTGTGTGCAACGTAATGGACTGGATGACATTGTGCTCAGGGAGTTGCAGCAGTAATTAATCCTGGCGGAAGGGAGGTAGATAAGTTCTGGTTTCAGCTGGTGTGTACAGGTTTTCCACCTGACTCCATGGTGGCTCTTGATGGGACGTCATCCTGAGCTTGTTTCTGCTAGTTAATCCCTGGGGACAACTGCACTGGGAGTGAGCACTGTACACACCACCCACCACTTCCCGGCATTAATGGCCTGATTTGCAGTGGTGCCGCAGGCTCTCAATGCCCATCAAAGCCCACTGGAGCTGCACAAGCTAAGGACTTCTGAAAAATCAGGCTACAACTGCATCAATACAAGAGGCATCAGGAATGGGAGGGGTCAGACGGCCAAGAGCAATGGGATGGGGATGAGCTGGTGCTTGGCAGAGGATGAGACAGGAAGTCTGGAAAAAGAGACGAGATTTGTAATGGGCCTTCCATGAGCAGAACCATGCACCTCTATGGAGCGACCCTGAGGTTAATGGGACTTGGGGATCCAACCACCCGCAACTCATTGCAGGAGGTGGGCCTAATGCTGTAAACAGATGGAGTTTAAAACAGGTAAAGGGACTGGGGCTGGAGTTAAGGTTTTGCAAAATTAGTTTTATTATTATTATTATTATTATTATTTGAGATGATAAGGATGACATTGCTGACCAGGGTAATTATGGTATTAATTGCTCTGAGACATATCACTGGCCCGCATGGGATGCTCATGGGTGCCTTCTGCACATGTCTGATACATAAATAAACCCACCCACCAACAGGGACAGGCGGACTGGTCAAAGCCCAGCTTCTGAACTGAGCAATGAATGTTTATCGTGCTGGGGAGCTCACATCTTGTTTCCTTGGTGTGACAGTCACCCCTCCACATGCAGATACGTCAGATACTCCAGCAAGGCGGTGTACCTCTAAAGGGGTAAAATCCCCCCCATGCAGAGGGCCAATGCTATGCCTTACCTGGTGCCTATGCCTTGCGCTGGCCCTAAATGGGGTTGAATTTCACCTCTTCAGAGGCATACGTACTTTCTGGAGCATTACCAGTCTCTGCGTATGTTAATACTGCACTTCCCTGAAGCTTCTTGAGCTAATGATCCAAGAGCCATCAGCTGCTTTGAAAGAGACCTTTCGGGTTAGAGGGCACTGAAAAATGATACTTACATGGCCCACTCCAGCTTCTCATTTTTGATTGAGTTATACAGTGTCTGAAACAAGAGCACAATATTAACTCCAGGCAGTGGGTCCCATTTGTGGACACTTCTCAGGTGAATGCCCTTTATATGGCCTGTGCTGAAAAGTGCTCTCAGAGAGATGCTTGGTTACTGCCCTGTTACAGGACAGCTGTTTGGAACAGAGGGGCAGTCACCATTTTCACAGGCACTGACTTTTATTTTTCCTGGTGGGTGCTCCACCCCTACTCCACCCCGAAACCTTGCCCCTTCCCTTGAGGTCCCGCCCTCGCCCCACCTCTTCCCACTCCTGCTCTGCCCCATCCCCCACCCTGAGGTCCTACCCTCACTCCCTCTTCCTGCCCCACCTCCTCCTGCAAGGCACCTCACCCACCTACTGGTCACTGCTCTCCACCCTCCACCGAATGCCTCCTGACAGCTGCCAAACAGCTGGTCCACCACGGGTGCGGGGCTGGTGGATGCTGAACACTCTGTATTTTTTTTCCATGGGTACTTGAGTGCCGGAGCCCCCATGGAGTCAGCGCCCATGACCATTGTGACGGTGCCTCTCTTGCAGGCATGTGGTGACGCTGGTGTCGGCAAGGGGTAACTGCAGTTCTGCTCAAAGGGGAGCAACTTTCATTGGACTTCAGGCTTATTACAGGGCATATTGTGGAGTGTCATTGTCCCCATAGAGGCTGAAGGAGTTTAATACCTCCCTGCCTCCCCTAAAGGGTGAGAGCACGACTGGGGGGCTGGCATTTGGAAAGGAGGTGTCAAGGTTTCGCTGGGCAGGAACAGACTCCTGGTGATTGTGAATTCCCTGCTGCACATGTCAGCAGCAGTGCAGGGAAGACCAGCCCTGCCTTAGGGTCCTGTGTCCCAAGCTGTGACCTTTGTTCCTACAGCACTGGGCTACATCTCTGAACTGGAGCGATTCCTGCGTGAACTCCTGCCTTCTCAGAGGCTGTTGGAAGGCTCCCTGCCCAAGGCGAGGGGTGGGAGTTTGGAACGGCCCACGTCCAAGAGGGGAATCCCCACCTCAGGGGTGAGATAACAGAGCCTGTCTGAGCCATGGTTACACCACAATTCCCACTGGTAGAGCTGCACCTATTGGGACTTACAGGTTTGAAAGATCCTACCATAGATGAGACTTCAGAGGGGAAGTCGGTGTCTGCAGTAGGGAATTTTAGACCAGAATTCCTATTGATATCACTACTAGCTTAGCCATGGGTGGGAGGTTTGTCTGTAATTCCCTACTGCAGGGGTTGTCACTAGGCTAGTGCCTTAAACACAGGTGACCTACATTCTCCTCCTGGTAAGTCTCTCTGTGCTTCACTCTCCCCATCTGTGAAATGGGCAGTGATGTGCAACAGCCTCGCTGGGGTGCTGGTCGACAGGACTAGCTAACATTTGTAAAGACCAAAGTAGTATTAAGGGAGAGCTGTGCCAGCGGCTGGGTGAGACCTAAGGAATTCCTGGCTCTCTTCCCTGGGCAGAACCTACTAGGAGCTCTGAATACAGGGTTGGGCTCACCAGCAGGGAATGTAATAAGAGGAACTGAAGCCCCCTATTCTTTTGGGTGCATTGCTCTGTGTTCAGATGCAGTGGCGCTGCGGGCTACATAACTACTGAGACAGACAGTTACACTTTGGTACACTGCGAGGACAGTGAGAAATCACAGAGTACAAGCAAAAGATGGCACCAGAAAACGGACCTGTTCCGACATGTCAAGTTATTACAAAATTCTTGTGCTTTCTTAGTTTAGCTACGATTGCTGCAAAGCTTCGACACTACCTTGTAAGGAAAACTGAAGGTACATTTGGACTCTGATGGTCGGGACCACCAGAAATAACTCAGCGGCAAGGGCCCGAGGTGAACGAATCAAGTTAGCCATGTTCTATTCCTGGCTTTGCTTTGTATGAGACTCTTTGCCTTTCTGTTTGGGTCCCCTCCTACTATGGGCTATTAAAATTATCAGCTGTTCGGGGCAGCGACTGTCTCTCACTATGTGTATGTACAGTGCCTAGCACAGTGGGCCTGCCTTGGAGATGGTGCCTTTAAGTGCCACCCTAATAACACTAACATTGACATCACATTACCTTCAGCAGATCCTTTGCAAAGTCCTTCCCATCATTTAAGCCATCCAGGTTTGCTATAAATTGTTGGCATGACATCTTCTTTCCAATATTCTGCAATGCAAAGAAACAGAGCCATAAGCCCCTGGATAGCTCCCAGTTTAGTCAAACTGCTTTGAGCAACTGAGTGTGGACCTGATCCAAGAGCCTAACGCTGAACACCCCTGAATGTTGTAGTTTCTCTCTTCCAAAGAGGTTCTTCTGTCAGGCTTATCACTGCGGTACCTGATCTTTGCAATCTGAACCTGGCTCCGCATTTTTTCAAATCTAACCCCCTCCCCACACCAATTGGGCAGTGTTCCCAATCCAAATCTGGAGCCAGCCTTCTAACATGGGCTTACCTCTGGCAAACACACATTACTGAATCCAAATTGAGAGTCCGACACAACAGCCGAGTCACAAACCCAAGCCCAGATATACCCCTACTGTAGTAAATGACACTGGCCTTGATTCCCTGGAGCCAAAGTAGCACAGAGTGGCTGTGAAGTGTCTAACTGGGGGGTTGGGTGGGTTATTTTTAGTTGGGTGGGTTATTTTTAGCAATTTTTATGTAGCTGTCCAAAAATCATGGGGGTTCTCCTGGTATACTCTGTAGTGAGTACTGTAATGTATACATAGTATGTTCTGTAAAGAGTGATCTGTTTGTAATGTGCCCAAGGGTGCTTTCCTGTCAGACGGTTTCAAACAATCCTACATTAAAGTGCACTAGTGAACCTTTAGTGCACACCAGCAGGGTCAGCACAGACCAATTAATGAGCAACACATTCGTGCAAAATCATACTCCCCTAGTCCACATTACTATTCCCTGTAAACAAGCTCTTAGACACAAGTACCCAGTTCCGGTGTCTCTCCAGTATTTTTTGGATAAACACTGCTTTCATTTGTTTTGTACTGGGGGTGTTTTTCAGTTAACACCTAAAACCACAAGCCTTAATAGGACTTTGCTATACTATCAAAGTAGTTAAAGCCAGCACCCATCCTGGGATGGAGTGAGGGGGTGACTCGGGGGTGAGGAACTCCTTTATTCACCACAGTGCAAGAGGAGAGCACAGGTGCTGTCATCCAGAAGGACAGCAATGGTGGCTTGTTGTGTGTGATCTGTGGGACCCTGCTTACAGCGACCAGGGTGAATCAGTGCAAAGTGAGGTGGGTTCTGGAGGTCAACAGGATGGAAAAGAAACTCTAAAAACAAATGAAACAAGCACCTGCCCCCAACCCAACAAATGCTTCCCATGCACTAGAAATGAACCCTCGATTGGCGTGAAAGCCCATGAAATGGCAAAGGAGGAGGCCAACTGGGAATATGCTGACTCCCTAGCAGTGTTCATCACTGTGCATAGCCTTCACCGCTCCACAGCACTGTTTGCTTGCAGCTCTGATGCCGCTTTGTCCCATATCACTAACTAACACCATGTGGGGCAGGCTTTGAGATTAACACGGCTAGCTTTGCTCCCTGCTGCCCCATTAACTGCGGTTAAATTGAGGACACTTTTCTCTCTGAGCGGCTCTGGTTGCTGGTGCCACATCTGAATGACTGTCTGATATTCCCAATTATGCATACTATCACTAGCAGGGTTTCGATTAGTCAACACCCAGGGGAGGTCAGGGAGGAGAGCAATAAAGCGCTGTAACAAATCTGAAGCCTCCTAGGGCTTTGCAGTCAACACAGTAGCTATGCAGAATTCCCTGGCAGCCACAGAAACACAGCTCTCTCTTCCAAAAGGACATGCCAACCTTTGCAAAGATGGGGGCCTACATTCAGGCCTCCTCAGTACATATTCATAGAACTTAATAGGGCCTGATTTGTCCAAACAGCCGACCACCCAGCAGCCCCTATTGAAGTCTGAGCTAATACTGAAAATCAGGGATCTTATTTAGAAGCCTAACTTAGACACACATATTATAAAGTCTTGGCCACGTCCCTGCTAATGAGTTAACTCTGGGCAGCCTAGGAGCTAGAACGCAAAGTGAAGCAGTGCTGTTTCTCTCCAGCAGAGGGCAGTGGGACTCATGACCACTTGCTAACCAGGGTATGGCAGTGCTTCAAGCTGCCACCTTAACAGAATGGTGTGGATGAAGCTTGGGGGAGAAGCATAACAGATCAACAATGGACTTCCAAGAGAGGGACCTGGTGCTGGTGACCCTGAGGTTCGGAATACCCTCACCCAGGGACGGCACGAATGTCTTCGCTCACTGGTGCAGGTACCAAGTATCCTTGAGTCAGCTAGTGGAGTTTCCGTCTGTTCCTGCTTGTATGCACAAATTCCCCGTAGCCCGGCTCCAGTAGGGAGCAGCCCTGAGGAAAGCAGTCATTCTCTGAGCTGGGCAAAGGGATGAACACATACCACTACTATGTCCCCTAGGCCAGGCTCCCATCAACATTAACTAGTACGGACTGGCTCAATAAATCTCTCCAGCATAATAGGCCAGCATTATCCCTGGTGTCAGTGGGTTCTCCTGCCACTGAGCAGCACATGCTCATAGCAGTGTGAGATCCCTGCCTCTTTAGGGTCCCTGAGCTGAGGTTAGATGGATGCTGACACCACTTGTGGTTTGTTTCCTTTAGAGATAAGTCACGACCAGAATCCTGAATCTGAATCCCAAAGCTCTGGAGGTGCCTGACATCCAAACCCAGGTTTAATTGTCACGCACATCCCCTGTGTTTAGAATGGGTTGTAAAAAACCACCCAGACCCCAAAGACCCTCAACTATGGAAGAATTTTGCAGCTGGAAACCATCACTACTTCACAGAAGTTGTTCCACATTCACAGGAGTAAATACATGTTGTTGCCGGCAGCATCTTCAGGGGCTGAATGCTCTCATGGAAACCACTCCAAAGGGGTCAGATAGTGAACACAGATGCACCAATTGGCTGCAGCTACACTAGAAAAAAACATCATTCAAAATGAGACCAAAGGAGACGTTCTTGTGCCACGAGACCCAGTTCAGCAAGGTACTTATGCACACTGCTTAACGTGATGCATGGAAGTTCCATTGAATGTGAGCTCTCACATGCCTACAGTTAAGCACTTTCTTATGTACCTTGCTGAATCAGGTTCTCATTGCATAAAGAGTTGCCTGCAGACCTTGGAAAGAGAGATTTCTCTGAGCAACTGACTAGCCACATGCACAAGGTCAGTTTGCCTTTCTATGAAGTCTCAGGCACTGGCCAAAGGCAGAAGGAGGAATCTGGGCGGTGATTACTGCTATGTTCTGCTTGGAGAATGAACTTTTACCCAACACTGCATGATCCTGGACACGGGATGAGAAGTGAAAAATCAGGCCTCTGTGTAGCTCACTCATACAGAGTATTCATTTAGAGCTCATTCATATAGTAACCTCCCTGATGTGTTTGAAATGATAGATAGATAGATAGATAGATAGATTCTGATTCTGCTCTCACGTAGTATTACCCTGGTGTACCTCCACTGGAGCTTTAGCCACATGATTGTAAGAGTAGAATGAGGCCTAGACTGCTCAACTTGCACTGCTTGGGTAATTAAATGCCAATCCATCCAAGATGCGTGTCTCCAGCATCTGATGCAGTCAAGCATCAGTGCCTCCTCCCTGCTTCTCCCGCAGACCTGGTAATATCCCTTGTTGAAAGGCTGGCTAGGTGTCCTCATTAGGTGGCTCAGCAGGTGACAGAGCTCTGAGCAGGAGGGTTAGCCCAGAGGTTTAGGTGAGGCGGGGAAAGCAAAGGTGCAGTGCAGCCTCCAGATTCGAAAGGCTCCTGACTCAGAAGGAAAATGAGGCACTGTGACACAGCAGGGAGCTGAAGACACTGCAGCTGTCTAAGAGCACTGCCCTCCTCGCTCGTCTCTGGGAAGTCTGAGCGCATTTGATAGCTTTAAAGTGATGCCTGGCACTGGTGAACACATAATCCAGAAAGCGCAGCATCCTATAACATTCCTGGCCTCTGAAAACTCTTCTCTCTGTGGCTTCACAGTGGGATGTGGTTTAGCTTACACAGGTTGATTTCTCAGTGCTCACACATGCTGCCTGGGGCCAGGGAGCTCTGGGGCAGTAACTATTGGATGAGAGTGGTATGCTCATGAAACCTAGCATGAGATGGCTGTCAGGAAAGTTTGTAAAGTAGGATGTCACTATGGAAGTGACACCACAACCCCTTGCAGATCAATCATAGTCACCAAGTGGCACTATGTGGTTGTGATGCTGGCAGACCAGTTGCCAGCTCATACCAAGGTACCCATGTCTCCACTGGACACTAAGAGATGCACAGCTGGAATCTGTCTGGCTCACCCGTGGGTAGAATAGGTATCAGAATCATAAGCAAGTGTTTGAACTCTATTCAATGCTCGTGAGCTGTTGCCTGCATTCATTTTACTTGTAATTTCTGCGTTCCATAGGGTAATCTAATGTTTGAGTGGCTGTATTGTGAGCCTCTCTGACTGTCTGAATCGCCAGACAGGAGAGGGAATTTAATTAGTGTGAAGAGTTGCCCTTCTACAGAAATTATTAGCTCCCTCTCCATGAAAGAGGAGACCCCTCAATACCAGATGGGCTCGGGTTGGATCTTACAACTGGAAAATCCCCACATCTGGACTGAGAAACCATCAACAAAAGGACTAGAGAATCTGATTGTTTTCTGCTCTCCTTCCCATGAAGATGAGTCCTGCAAGTGGATTTCTCCAATCAGATGAGATTGCAGCTCAGAGTCCATGGCAGGAGGGGGATAAAAAACCCCAAACCAAAGGAACTAAGGATCTCTCTGCTGCTTGGACTCAGGGTGTGTGGGGGTGGGGGTAGGGGTGGGGGAGGGACAAAGTGTTTCTAGCCATGAGCAAGAGATCCCCAGCTGCCTAGCCTAGGTTAAGTGGAGCTTGCTGATGATAGAAGCCACTATTACCTTTTGAAACTTTAGACTGTAACTCATTTGTGTGTCTGTTTGCTGGCTTTAACCTTGTAAATAACTTATCTCCCTTTCCTAGTTAATAAATCTTCATTTAGTTTACTATAAGATTGTCTACATGCTTTGTCTTTGGTATGAGACCTAAAGCACAATTGACCTGGGGTAAGTGACTGGTCCTTTGGGATCAGGAATAACTTGAATATTGCTGTGATTCTTGGTGTAAGTGGCCATTGATCACAGAGATAAGCTCACCAGAGTGGTGAACCCAAGGGGATGGCTGTCTGTGACTCCATGGTAAGGCTTTTAAAGTGCTGCTTGGAGAAATCTAAGTTTAGAACTCACAGCCAACTTAGGGTTTGTGCCCTGGGTTTGAAGAGTCTGCCCTGTGGATGGTACCCAGTGGCCCTCTGTTCTAGCTGGCATTGCACCATCTGTAACGTGCCATTTCTTCACAGCAACTCTCTTAGAGCAGCTGCACATGGCAGATTGGGTTCAATGCTGATGTTGAGTTAGAAGGGATGGGTTTAAATGGCTGTTTTGGCTTTTCCCAAAATGCTCATGGAAAGCAGCGGAGTTATGCTTATTTACTCCAGCAGAGGATCTGGCTTCTATAGCTCTTTTCAGCAGGAGCTCTGAAAGCATGACACTACAGCAGGTCAGGGTCTTCATCTCCATTTTATAGGTGAGGAAACAGAGGCATAGAACTGGGAAATGACTTGCTGGAGGTCCCATGAAAAGGTGATGGGCAAGTTGGGACTAGGACTCAGATCTCTGCACTGGACCCTGCTGCCTCCTCAGCAAAAGCACTAGCAGCAAAAAGCCGGTGTTGTGTGCAGTGTTCTACTGCACACGGGGAAGGAGAGAAAGATGGAAGAGGGCAGTGAGGCTCGGATGTGTAATTACGGTAACTGCTTCTGCCTGTATTGTAAGGGATGATGGGGAAATTAGTGAGGTCTTCACCAAGATTAGTATCTCTAAGAAAGAGTTCAGGAGCAGCCTGTGAAATACAGACCCACAGATGGCCTCAAAGGCCATGAGACTGAGGCTCCAGCCACAGAGGGGTTCTTGGCAGCAGCACTCCCTGTGCCACCTCATGAAAGGCTGAAAGGTTGGGAGGCAAGGATGGATGGGGATGGAGCTATATGGATCCACTGTCCAAACCCCCTTGCTAATGGGGAATGCGGGGACCATGGATGTTATTTCAGCCCGAAGGCTGTAGTAGTCCTGACAATGTGGCTCTGCTGTTGTGTGGCCTGGGTGCATAGGGATTCCACTCCTTGGAGAACTTCTGTGCATGGTCCATTTACATGGGCTTTGTGCAGGAGTCAGGATTTGACCGAAGGACTAGTCAGCGTTCACTCACAAGGACTGCAATAAACAAAGTGCCTGAATCGCCTCCTACTTTGTTTACACCAGTATGACATCAGTGTGACTCCACTGAGGTGATGGAGTTACTTTAGATTTACATCCATCTATGGAAAAACTAAATGACACGCAGATACTGAATGATGACTCCTCTCCAAATCACATCATTTTGCATGCAAATAACTGATTAGGTGAATTAGGCACATTCAATCACCCAGTTTGCATGCACAACAGTGGTGGCTGCCGGTGCAAAATAGCTGTGTATTTTGCACATGCATTTGCATGCCTAACATTTTGAAAAAAACAGCTCCATTATTTTATGATTCATTAGTTGCTGAATGCCATTGGTGTGCCACAATGCCACACAAAACCAACCTGAAGAAGCTAAAGTTCCTGCCCCAAACTGCTCACAAGCTAGACTGGAGAAACCAAACCATTTGGACAGAGGGTCCAATCCTGCAGGCTTCATGCAGGCAAAACTTTCGTTGCTTTCATTAGGGGATTGGCCTGCATAAAGCTTGCAAGATCAGGCTCTGGCTTCATCAAGCCTAAGCTCAGACCCTGGATAATGCAGGGGCGCAAGGTCCAATTTCAAAGGGGTGCAGATTTCCTATTGTTTTAACACTGCAGAACTGCCAACCCCAGACATTCAAAAGTCATGAATCAGGCACCCCAAATCATGAGATTGGTTTAACAATCAAGAGATTTTAAAAGAACACTAACGTGGGGGAGGAGATAATTTTTGAGCTTTTAGGGGTCATGTTTTCAAGCTTTGCTCTGCAACCACTTTTTTCCATGAAAGCTGAGATTATCCTGTCATTTTTTGACTCCAGGAGCTGGGGCTTTAAGAAAAAAACCACATGAAATATTACGAGGATTTTAATAAAACTGCAAGATGCGGCAACACTGTGATACTTATTCATCATTGTTATGTTTTGGCTAAAAGCCTTGACCCAGGTGTAATAATAACCAGCAGTCATGCATGAGAAGATTGTGAGGCCATTGCAGACAGAACCCAAGAGGTCTCCTGCATCCTGTAGCTAGCTCCTTTCAAGGAGATCTCAGGAACTGAAGTAGCCAACAGCAAAGTCACATTGCGGTGTTGCCAACTCTCATTTTATCATAAGGCTCCCATTATTTGGTGTTTCTTTTAAAGCCCCAGCTACAAAAGTCATGTGATTATCTGAAAAACTCAGGTGTTACTACAAAAATATGTTTCGGTTACAGAGAAAAGCTTGAAAACATGACCCAAGTGTGCCCAGCATTTATCAATTCAGGCTCACTGCACTGCACCTGCTCCAGCAACCAGCTGGGGTTAACCCTTTTCAAGCAAGTGGGATTTCACAATCTCTCCCACCTCTCAGCAATGTGCAGTAATATGTTGCAACATGTCTTCCATGATGTCAATAAATAACGTAATAGGTGGTGGTGTTACAGCACCTGTAACCAAACAGTTAGAAAGAAGGAGGCAGATCAGATCACATATTCTGCCTCCCTTAGCATTTATTTTAAAATGAGAAATGTCTATGAATCTTTGGTTTGTTATTAATGATGTATTTAGAAAGGTCCCTGCCCCTAGAAGACTGTTGTACTGAGTGATTCTTGGTCAAAAGAAGATTTTTGACTCACTGAAACCCACTGGAAGGAATGTAGACTGTGGGAAACATTCAACATGTTTTTAGGGTCTGCTGTGATGAGGTGTCAGAATGGCTGCTGTGAATATCAGTGAGAGGAACCCAGATGCTGATGCGTGATCAATAGCATTTTAGTTTGAGGAATCTTGTTGCTGTTGAAGTCTATGGGAGTTCTGCCACTGATTTCATTCAATAGAAGCAGGACTGGGCCTCTGGAATGTAGCAGGGAATCACACACCCCCTCCAGAAATACATGTAATTCAGATACTTTTTAAACTACATTGTTGTAATGCACAATCACGTACGTATCCACACACACAAAAGGACTTCTTACACAGGAAAAAACCAAATCAAATGCCATTACTTTAAGCAAAGCACTACAATCACTGCACTTACCACCTGGCAAAGGGTTAAAGAGCAGAAAGAGAGGATCCAGGAGCAGAAGGAGGAAAAAAGGAGGAGAAGAAGGAGAAGAAGAAATTAATGTTACACATGCAAAAAAATATAGAAAAGAACTTCCACAGTGAAGGGAAACCTCCTTAGCCCAGGAAACTCACATTGATCCTCATTTCTACAGCCGATCACAAAATATCAGTTGTTGTCCCTGGACAGTTAGAAAAAAATGTTGCTTTTGAAATTTATGATGAACATTTTCCCTGTGAAAAGCCACAAATGCAAGTGTTTTGGCTCTTTGAAAAACTTCCCATTTTCTGTAAAATTTTAGAGGGATTGGTTTTTCATCAAAAAACAGAAATATTTTGACTGAAAGGAAATTTTATGTTTTGGCTGGAAAGCCAGTTTTGGTTGGGGGGAAAGAATGCTTTGATGAAAAAGAAAGTTGACCAGTTGTACTCAGTTCAGACAAAGGATTTGTGAGATGTGCTGTTCTTGCACAATCCTGTTCCAAACCCAGATTAAAGAGCATGAAACACCATGCTCAGTGCATATTTATTTTCCTGATGGGCATCTGGAAATCTAGCTGGTGACTAATGTAATGGTATCCATGCTGTACAATACATACTCTACTCTTGGAGACCAGTAGGTCAGTCCTGCCAGCCTTGGGAGATCCCAGAATGTTATTTATGGTAGCCTTGTAATGCAGGGCGCTACACACATTCTATTAGGGACTCTTGCTAAAGGAGGGCAATGAGACGTTTGCTGTTTGTGCTTCTTGTGTCTCTGTTGTACTGCAATTTCATTTTTCTCTGTAGCTTATTTTAGACGTAGCTTTGACAACAGGGCTTCAAAGCCTCTCTCTTTCTCTAGCATCCAGTCATTGTGCTGCCAGAAGCTTGGCTGTGTCATTGCTAAGCCAAGTGGGGCACTAGCTGATGGCTTGGATTGGATTCCAAGAAAATTGTTCAGGTTGCTCACACATTTCAATGTCCTCATGACAGTGGGGTACCATAAAGTTGGGCACAGCAGCCCCCCATGGAATACAGCTGAGCGTGGAGCAGAGAAAATGGCACCTGCAATTGCCCTGGTGGATGGGAGGTTGAGGGCGGCCATGCAACATGTCAACTGCCCTTGTGCTGCTGGGGGCCCAGGGCTAAGCAGGATCTTGCCCATAATTTTTTACCTGTGTCCTGTGACCCTCCTGCCTGGTTTATCTGTTTCATGGCAGGCTGAAGCCCTGTGGTATCTCAATTGCTTCTCAGGTCTTTCACCTGCCCAATGCTGCTGGATGCACCTCCATCTCAGAAAGGGCTGCAACCAGAATTTTCCTAAGGTGGGAGCCCAGAGCTCTTCCTTCCCTGCCCTGCGCCCTGCCCCATGCTCTCTCCCTCACACTCCCCACTGCCCTCAGCCACATCCACTCCCCCTCCCTCCAGCTCCGCACACCCCTCACTCCAGCTGCTCAACACCCAGCCCTGCGCTCTTCCCCTTATGTTATCCTGCATCCAGCTCTGAGCTCTCTCTGCCGCACACCCAGCCACAAGATCCTCCACAGCGATGTGGTCATCAGGAGCTGCTCTAGGGATTTTGCCACCCCAAGCATGGCAGGCAGGCTGCCTCTGGTGATTTGCCTGCAGATGGTCCGCTGTTCCTGCGGCTTCAGTGGACCTCCTGCAGGCGTAAGCCACGAGACAAGCAGACCCTCCATAGGCATGCCTGCGGGAGGTCCACTGAAGCCACGGGACCAGCGGACCATCCGCAGCAAGCTGCAGGAAGCAGCCTGCCTGCCGCCCTCGCGGCACCAGCAGAGTGCCCCCTGTGGCTTGCCGCTCCCAAGCACGAGCTTGGCATGCTGGGGCCTGGAGCCGCCCCTGGTGGTCATGCTGAAGAGCACCATCCCCACCAGGGGCCAGGCAGTTCTGGGAGCCCCAGCCTCCATCCTTCTTCTGCATCTCCGCTTCTCCAGGAAGCACCAAAATGATCCAGTCCTCCCATCCTCCTGCAGACTTGGAGTGTCTGGAGCCCCTGTCTCCACTTCTCCCCGGGGGCTGGGGATGCCTGAGGCCCCTGGGTGCCAGAAGGGATGCAAAGGTGGGGTGTCCTACCCTGGCAAATGGGGTCATAGCGCCACTCAAATTTAATCCATGACCCCCCATGGCACCCAGGAACCCGACAGCCTTAAACCTCTCTCTCAACCTTATGGTCTGTGATTGAAGCTGAAAATCCATTGGGCTGCTAGCTCAGTCTAGACTTCTCCAGCCTCACTCCATCTGAAGGACATTATTTCCTTGTCCTCCAAGCTTGAGGGGCAGGAAGAAACCTCCTTTCAGCACATGGGTGGGGCTGGCCACAGGGGTGTCTCTGTCAGAATTGCAGCCAGATCTGATCTGGCCCTAAAAACGCACAAATTCAAACTAATAATCATCCCGCGAGCAGCGTGTGTGTGAAGGAGGGAGCGGTGGGTGCAGCAGAACAGCATCCATCGGAATGAGCTGCTCGGGCTGTGGCCTGTGAGGCCCTATGGATGCCATTGGGGGTAGCGCTCACTCCTCTCCCCACAGGCTCAGCGGCAGAGGGCGGCTGTGATCCTGCCATCAATGAGCGTTTGCAGCCAGATGGCTCATTCTAGGAGCAGTGCTGGTGCAAACGCCTGGTCCCCACCACTGCATGCTGAGAACATGGATGCAAGAACTCACCACCCAGCTGGAAGGCCAGAGCACCAGGCTGGTGACTGTACTCCAGGAGAGCCTGGCCCGCTCCTGGTAATGCCTTGGTCACACCCCTCACCCCCAGCACCCGCATGGTCCGCTGAGACATACGGCACTGCACCCACAAGCTCTGCAAGAGGGGGCAGCTTGGCTCCCAGCTGGATTCGCCGTACTGAGGAGGGGTTCACACAGGAGCAGGACATGAGGATTTGCATGCAGAAAGCTAATTAAAGATCTAAGGGCCAGACTGTGCACTTTGGGTACTAAGGAGATGCCTCCCTTCTGGGGTGCCTTCAGAGGCACCATCCCTTTCCTGGCAAGCCTTGCTATTGCTGTGAGCTAGTGTGTGGGAGGACCTGGCTCATGGCCACACCTCTCCAGCCCCCTGCCTGGCCCCTTGGCATGACTACCATCCATGGGGCTGCACAGGGGTGAAGCTGTGCTTGGCCTCTGCCAGTCTATGCATGTGGGGTGTGCAGGCTCTCTGGGCTCACTCTAGGGACTAGGGCAATCAGCCCGCCCTCCCCCGCCCCCCGGGATTAAAACACATGGGTAGGGTGACCAAACATCCTGATTTTATAGGGATAGTCCCGATATTCAGGGCTTTGTCTTATATCGGCGCCTATTGCCTGTGTGCCGATTTCTCAGACTTGCTATCCGTCCCCCTACCTATGGATGGAGGAAGGTGGGGAATCCTGACCCATGGTGGGAGGGGCCAGGGCCAGTGGCAGCCAGGCAAGCAATTGGCAATGTGGTTCCAACTGTAACAGACCTGCATGTGAACAGCCCCTACAGGATGCCCGGAGAGCCATGCGTGTCAAAGGGAATCCAGAGCCTATGGCTCTCTCCTCCTAGGAGAGCTGAATGAGGCCTGATTTGAGACTCACTGCCCACAGGCATTTCCTCACGCTGTGCCCCTATGCGACGTACAGGCTTGGGGTCAGATCAGCAATGCCATGAGGAGAGCAGCTAAGGGGTAGACTAACAATGCTGACAACACCCTATGTCCCAGGACTGTGCTCCTGCTGGAGTCAAAGGTAACAGGACCGTTCCCTTAATGGGGTAGGATTGGGATGCCAGTCATTTTTCTGTGCATTTCCTGGGCTCCCTGTTTTTAAATGCTACTCCCCTACAGTCAGTGAGGTTTCCCCTCTCATACATGGCCTGGCTGTGAAGATGCTCATTTCTGACCTTGTGCAGCACTGGGAATCCTTTGGCACCGGGTGAAATCACACTAAATACCATCTTGCCGTTGTCAGACCAGCCTTGCCTCCAATCAACAGCCTGGGTCCCCTATACCCCGCTGTCCTGCTGCAGCATGCTTTGCTGTGGGAGGTGACCCAGTGCATCTCACAGTGCTCAGTGCATGGTGCTGTGTGACATGAGCTGGGGGAAGGGTCTCAGTCCAGGTCCTGGCGAGCAGGGATCAGACTCGTGCATGGAGGGAACTCTACTGAGGTCAATAGAGAACCAGCTGGGGTGAATTTAGCCTCAGGTGCCTCCATCGTAACAACCATCCCCCAATCGATGGCAATCTCAGCTCAACCCCAGGAGTGAATGGTCAAGGGGAACCAATGTCCCACTGCCCCCGGCTCCAGAAGGTCCTTCCCCAGCAGGGAAGACTGGGAACAAAGGTGCACTGACACTGTCTGGGCTGGACCTGTACTATTCCAAAAGGGCCCCAGTGAAGCCAATGGGAGGTTTGCCATTGGCTTAAGTGGGGCTTGACACAAACAGAGGCTCTGTCTCCAGGGCTGTCTTTCAGGCACTGCTGGGCATTCACTTGGCCTGGTCTCTAGAGTCTCACCTTGGAAATGCCAGAGTGCTCTCTTCTGACCCACCCTGCTTCTCAGGTACTCCGGCAGCATGGCCCAATGAACAGTAGAAACTTGGGAAGGAAGGAAAAAAGGAAGGAGACCTTGATAAGCTCTACTTACATGGCCATGAAGATCTGTGTTTAGCAACATCAGGGCACAGGTCAGTGTATGAATCCCATCTGAAACACACAACAAAAGCAAATGGCTCTTAATTAGCGCTCTCCAGACCGTTGTCCTCAGAGCACATTGACCCCTCTATCATCTCAGTTCCCCCTTTGCGAAGGGGAGACAAACTGTGGCTTTTTGTAAAAGTTTTCATGCTGTTGGATTTAACAATGCACGCAGCAGTGCTGCTGGGTCCAATGAGAGGTTATGTAGTGGGTTTGTTACATAAGGACATAAGAACGGCCGTACTGGATCAGACCAAAGGTCCATCTAGCCCAGTATTCTGTCTCGCAACAGTGGCCAATGCCAGATGCCCCAGGGGGAATGAATAGAACAGGTAATCATCCAGCGATCCATCCCCTGTCGCCCATTCCCAGCTTTTGACAAAACCCGAGGCTAGGGACACCATCCCTGCCCATCCTGACTAACAGCCATTGATGAACCTATCCTTCATGAACTTATGTAGTTGTTTTTTGAACCCTGTTATGCTTTTGGCCTTCACAAAATCATCTAACAAGGGGTTCCACAGGTTTACTCCACAGGTGAAGAAATACTTCCTTTTGTTTGTTTTAAAACTACTGACTATTAATTTCATTTGGTGACCCCTAGTGCTTGTGTTATGATAAGGAGTAAATAACACTTTCCTATTTACTTTCTCCACATCAGTCATGATTTTATAGACCTGTATCATATCCCCCCTTAGTTGTCCCTTTTCCAAACTGAGAAGTCCCAATCATTAATCTCTCCTCAAACGGAGGCCGTTTCATACCCCTAATCATTTTTGTTGCCATTTTCTGAACCTTTTCCAATTGCAATATATCTTTTTTGAGATGGCCACATGACCACATCTGCATGCAGTATTCAAGATGTGGGTGTACCATAAATTGATATAGTGATAATGTAATATTTTTGTCTTATTATCTATCCCTTTCTTAATGATTCCAAAGATTGTTAGCTTTTTAAAGTGCTGCTGAACATTAAGTAGATGTTTTCAGACAACTATCCACAATTATTCCAAGATCGCTCTCTTAGAATCATAGAATATCAGGGTTGGAAGGGACCTCAGGAGGTCATCTAGTCCAACCCCGTAACAGCTAATTTAGACCAAATCATTTTATATATATAGTTGGGATCATGTTTTCCAATGTGCATTGCTTTGCATTTATCAACATTGAATTTCATCTGCTGTTTTGTTGCCCAGTCACCCAGTTTTGTGCAATCCTTTTGTAGCTCTTTGTGGTCTGCTTGGGACTTAAGTATCTTGAGTAGTTTTGTATCATCTGCAAATTTTGCCACCTCACCATTTATCCCTTTTTTCAGATAACTTATGAATATGTTGAATAGCACTGGTTCTAGTACAGACACTATTTACCTCTCTCCATTCTGAAAACTGAGCATTTATTCCAACCCTTTGTTTCCTATCTTTTAACCAGTTACCAATCCATGAGAGTTGACAGCTTACCATGACAGTTTACTTTGCTTAAGAGCCTTTGGTGAGTGACCTTGTCAAAGGCTTTCTAAAAATCAAAGTACACTATATCCACTGGATCCACCTTGTCCACTTGCTTGTTGACCCTCTCAAAGAATTCTAGTAGGTTGGTGAGGCATGATTTCCCTTTACAAAAAACATGTTGACTCTTCCCCAACAAATTATGTTCAACTATATATCTGACAATTGTTCAATCAGTTTGCCTGGTACTGAAATCAAGCTTACTTGCCTGTAATTGTCAGGATCATCTCTGGAGCCCTTTTTTAGAATTGGCATCACATTGGCTATCCTCCAGTCATTTGGCACAAAAGATGATTTAAATGATAGGTTACATACCACAGTTACTAGTTCTGCAATTTCACATCTGAGTTCCTTCAGAATTCTTGGGTGAATACCATCTGGTCCTGGTGACTTATTACTGTTTAATTTATCAATTTGTTCCAAAACCTCCTCTACTGACACCTCAATCTTGGACAGTTCCTCAGATTTGTCACCTAAAAAGAATGGCTCAGGCTTTGGAATCTCCCTCACATCCTCAGCCATGAAGACTGAGGCAAAGCATTCATTTAGTTGCTCCATAATGGCCTTATCGTCCTTGAGTGCTCCTTTAGCATCTCGATCGTCCAGTGGTCCCACTGGTTATGTAGCAGGCTTCTTGCTTCTGATGTACATTTTTTTGCTATTACTTTTTGAGTTCTTGGCTAGCTGTTCTTCAAATTCTTTTTGGGCTTTCATAATTATATTTTTATACTTCACTTGCCAAAGTTTATGCTCGTTTCTATTTTCCTCCTTAGGATTTATCTTCCACTTTTTAAAGGATGCTTTTTTGTCTCTCACTGCTTCTTTTACTTTGTTGTATAGCCACGGTGGCTCTTTTTTGGTTCTCTTGCAGTGTTTTCTAATTTAGGTTATACATTTAAGTTGAGTCTCTATTATGATGTCTCTAAAAAGTTTCCACGCATCTTGCAGGGATTTCACTTTTGGCACTGTACCTTTTAATTTCTGTTTAACTAACTTCCTCATTTCTGTGTGGCTCCCCTTTCTGAAATTAAATGCTACAGTGTTGGGCTGCTGTGGTGTTTTCCCTGCCACAAGGATGTTAAATTAAATTATATTATGGTCACTATTATTATCAGCTATATTCACTTCTTGGACTAGATCCTGTGCTCCACTTAGGACTAAATCAAGAATTGCCTCTCCCCTTGTAGGTTCCAGGACCAGCTGCCCCAAGCAGCAGTCATTTAAGGTGTCAAGAAACTTTACCTCTAATGTTAATAATTTCAGTGGTCTTAGCATAAAGTCCAGCTTGCTAATGTTATCTGGCTCTAGGGTCAGGTAACCCTTCTGTAACAGCATTGTAATATCCCCAGGATCACTGTCTCTCTCTCATTTTTTATACCCCCTAATGTTTGATTGCTTTTCGGATCCTCACTGCATATTGGGCAGAAGTCATCGCTAAGCTGGTCACAGCAGTGCCCAGGAGTTTCTCCTGAGTGTTAAATTAGTACCCGGATAGGGGTCTGAATGATTCAGAATCTTTCTTCCAGTCTGGATGACTCTGCATTTGTCAGCTGTGAATCTCCATGGCCACATGGCTGCTCATTCACCTTGCTAGGGTAGGTCCTCAGAAGTCCCTCTTCAGGTTTGACTAACCTCAATCATTTGGTGCCAGCTGCTATTTTTGCTGCCTCATTGCTCACCCCCGTTTCCCAGATCATTAATAAGTATATTATGGGACACAAATCGTGGTATAGAGCCATGTGGGACCCCGGTGCTAACTCCTTCCAGTATGAAAATGGACTATTTATTCCCACTCTCTGTTTTCTGTCCCTTGGACTGTTTCCGAACATCACCACTAACCCCGCGACTTCCCTTCATTAATGATCTCTTCAGAGGGACTTTGTCACAGGCTTTTTGAAAGCTGAAATAAATTTCAGCAGAGTGGCGCAGCGGAAGCGTGCTGGGCCCATAACCCAGAGGTCGATGGATCGAAACCATCCTCTGCTAGGCCACGTCTTATAGGCCTGCAGGGGGGACATAGGGGAAGGGATAGCTCAGTAGCTTGAGCACTGGCCTACTAAACCTAGGGTTGTGAGTTCAATCCTTGAGAGGGCCACTTAGGGTTCTGGGGCATAAATCAGTACTTGGTCCTGCTAGTGAAGGCAGGGGGCTGGACTCAATGACCTTTCACGGGGGGGGGAGGGATAGCTCAGGGGTTTGAGCATTGGCCTACTAAACCCAGGGTTGTGAGTTCAATCCCTGAGGGGGCCATTAAGGGAACTGGGGTAAAAATCTGGGGATTGGTCCTGCTTGGAGCAGGGGGTTGGACTAGATGACCTCCTGAGGTCCCTTCCAACCCTAATAGTCTATGATATTCGCCTATTGTTCCTTACTCCTTATTTTCTCAGAACAAACAAAGAGTTTGAGCAGAGTATGAGCCAGTTACAATGTTCTTTTGCAGAAGCCAAGCTGGCTTGGCCCATTATACCATGACCCTCAGTGTTTGTAACTCTGTTGCTACTGTTTGTACCTGCTCTGGGATTCCCTTGCTGGCCCTGCGTATTCTTTTTACAGATAGGTGGTGTCCCTCCAGCCCCCTTTGGAGAGGCTGCTTCAAATGAGATTGTGTACTTCGGTCAGCAGCATCTTCTCCAGAGCCTTCTGAATGGCTAGACTGGTACCATCTGGTCCCGGGGACCTGTTGCTATTTAAGTGGCAGAGTACCACCTGCACAGGGGCCAGTGCAACTCCCCCAACTGTGCACTACACAGCGTCAGAGTTTAAGAGCATCCCTGACCATGTGGCCAGTTCTCCTCATGTGCCATAAAGGTGTGGAGAGGAGGTGGAGTCATGGCCCATGCAAGGGAGGCAGAATTTCTTCTTTAGCCCCGCTTTCTCTGGCTTCTTTGGCCACCACTTCCTCCATCTGCCTGAACAAACCCTGAGTTTTGTGGCCCAAACAGGGAACGTCCCTTGTATATTCACCCATCATGTCCAGCTTTACGAATTGACTCTTAAGGCCAGGCTGAGTTTGCCAACAGCTCCACGCTGGGAGGTGGTGCCCAGATCTGCCTGGCCTCATGGGGAGCTCGAGGAGGTATGGTGCCTGCCAAAGTTCCTTGTTGAACAGAGGGATGAGGTGCATCTCTTAGGATGCTCAGTGTGCCCCATGGGTATGAGAAGGGAGTGGCTCCCATTGCCTTGGAAGTGAAGGGAGTGTCATTGTGCCCAGCCCTTGCACGGAGTGGGGGTATGATGGGATTGCTTGGGCCGCTGCAGTCCAGTTCTTTGTGGTTATCAGCATCACCAGCATCCAGGAGCTGGAATAAACCTCCCTGTGAAGAGGGCATTGGCGAGGGATTTCTTCCTCCTTCAATCATCTTTTTGATTGTGATGAAATCAGGGTATGTCTATCATACCCGCCGGATTGGCGGGTAGCGATTGGTTTATCAGGGATCGATATATAGCGTCTCATCTAGACGCGATATATTGATCCCCGAACGCGCTCTCGTCGACTCCGGAACTCCACCAGGGCGAGCGGCGATAGTGGAGTCAACAGGGGGAGCTGCAGACGTCGATCCCGCGCAGTGAGGACGGGAGGTAAGTCGAAATAAGATACTTCAACTTCAGCTACGCTATTCCCGTAGCTGAAGTTGCATATCTTATATCGACTCTGCCCCCTGGTGTAGACCAGGCCTCACAGTACACAGCCAAGCTCCTTACTGCCCCATTAGAGAGAAGGGATTTGCTGTCTCCATAATGCTGGGATCCTGGAGCCAAATCCTGAGCTCTTTACTCAGCTTGCATTCCCTCCAGACGCAGGCAGACTCCTGCTGAAACCAACGTGACTGTGTCTGAGCTGGGGTTGGGGAAAACCTGAGTGGAGTCTTCTGGATTTGGCCTGGATTTGAGAGCTCCAGGAACATTCCCGAGTGCAAACACAAGGGAAAACCTCTGCCAGGCCCAGCGGAAGAAATCAACACCCTCACCCCCTCCGAATCCAGGGAAATGGATTATAAAAATACCCAAATTGGAACAGCACCAATCAAAGCAATGAGATTGCTGTGACTTCACAATAGCTTGTGCCTATTCTGCTCAGCAGAGCAATGGGGAAGCCCACGTGGTACTAAGCACTTCTGCTGTTCTGGAAGCTGGAGGCAGATTTGAAAATTAACTTTTCAGCTGCAATTGGCATATTCAAAACCAAAGGGGAAAAAGAACAATTGGCACTTCCGAGCTGCCTGCTGACGGCAACCAAGTGGCCTCATTTCTAACCCTGGGCAGCCTGTGGGAGTGTAGGGGGGTGCAGGCATGTGCGTGTGCATTCTTGTGTGTGATACAGGGGTCCGTCAATGGGCGGGTGTGTTTGCACACATATGCAGATATGTGTGCTCTAACCTGTGTCTGGTGGCTATACGTGTGCGCGCATGTCATAAATATAAAGGGAAGGGTACCTACCTTTCTATATACAGTACTATAAAATCCCTCCTGGCCAGAGGCACAAAATCCTCATACCTGTAAAGGGTTAAGAAGCTCAACTAACCTGGCGGGCACCTGACCAAAAGGACCAATAAGGGCACAAGATACTTTCAAATCTGGAGGGGAGTGGGGGAAAGGCTTTGTTCTGTCTGTTCCGTGTGGCTTTTGCCAGAGACAGATCAAGGAAGCAAGCAATCCAACTTCTATAGTGTTGGTAAGTATTTAGCAAGGAAATACGTTAGATTACCTTTTGTTCTGGCTTGTGAATTTCTCTGTGCTGGGTGAGGGAATGTGTATTCCTGTTTTTTTCTTTTTGTAACTTTCAGGTTTTGCCTAGAGGAAAATCTCCTTTGTTTTGAATCTGATTGCCTGTGAGATTATCGCCCATTCTGATCTTACAGAGGTACTCCTTTTACCCTTTTTCTTTCTAACAAAGTTCTGTTTTTTTTAAGAATCTGATTGAGGTGTTTTTAGTATCCTAAAAAAAGTCAAACAACCAAGGCTGGTCTGTGCTCATCTTGTTTATTCTCAAGCCTCCCCAGGAAAGGGGGTGTTGGGGTTTGGGGGGATATTTTGGTGAAATAGGACTCCAAGTGGTCCTTTCCCTGATTCTTTGTTTGAATCACTTGGTGGTGGCAGCGTTTACTTAATCCAAGGTACAAGGGAGAATTTGTGCCTTGGGGAAGTTTTAACCTAAGCTGGTAGAAATAAGCTTAGGGGGTCTTTCATGCGGGTCCCCTCATCTGTACCCCAAAGTTCAGAGTGGGGAGGGAACCCTGACATGAGAAAAAAACAGGAATATACATTCCCCGCCCAGCACAGAGAAAAATCACAGGCCAAAACAAAAGATAATCTAACACATTTCCTTGCTAAATATTTACTAACTCTATAGGAGTTGGATTGCTTGCTTCCTTGATCTGTCTCCGGCAAAAGCCACACAGAACAGACAGAACAAGATACTTTCAAATCTGGGGATCTGAAAGTATCTTGTGCCCTTATTGGTCCTTTTGGTCAGGTGCCCGCCAGGTTACTTGAGCTTCTTAACCCTTTATAGGTAAGAGGATTTTGTGCCTCTGGCCAGGAGGGATTTTATAGTACTATATACAGAAAGATGGTTACCCTTCTCTTTATATTTATGACAGCGCACCTATCGGAGGTGTGTATGTATGTGCTGCCTGCAGGTGTGTCACTGGAAAGTGCGTAGGTGTGTGTGTGTATAGTTGTGTTGGGGTCGGTGGACATAGGCTTGTTACATTCAGATGTGCAGGCATGCATTTGTGTGCTAGGCAATACTACCAATTTGGAAAATATTTCCAACCTGCCCTTATGCTGTCAGTGCTTAAATGGATACTGGCGGAGTTTGTTACAATAACCCCACCAGAGAAATGGTTTCATTATTAAAAACGCTTTTTAGCCGTCTTAAAACTAGATCTGGGCAATTTTATTTATTTATTTGTGCATTTTTTCAGGCAAAGAAAACTAGTCAAATATTTGGGTTAAACTGGCAAATGGTTTTGGCTGAATAAAAAATGGAAATTTTTTTTGGAAAATGAAAATAATTCATTTTGACATTTTCAAAAAATTTCAGTTCAGCCACTGAACTGAAAAAAATTAATTATTTGCTCAACTTAAGATAAAATATGCTCCTTCAAGCCAAACATTACAGCCTCCTGCTAGCACATGGGAGCCGGAAAACAAAACTGTCTAAAAAAAGTGAAACTGACCAACCTATTTTCCACTGCCCACGTAGAGAAAAATGCAAAAAGGAATTAAATATTTTAAATGGAGAGAAGGAAACTAGTTTGTAAGTGGAAGTCGCTCTTCAGGCATCATCAGTAACATGGGGAAGGAGTCTGTTTTTTATATGTATATAGGCCCAGGTTCATTCCTGGGTCAATGCTTCTTCTGCACAGGGCCCAGGTGGGTGATGGGAGACGTAATTTACATCCCCACGAGCAAGCTGGGGGTGAATCCTGCCTATTCCCCTTAATAAGGCAGCTTTACAATGTTATTGGGGAGCCTCTCACCCTAGAGTGACTCTGAAGAAATAAACCATTCACATATGAACAATCGTTGCTGGCAAGCAGTTTCCTGAATGCCCTTTGCTGCTATTGAAGATCTGAGTATTTAAAAAAGGGATTTTTCCCATCCGTGCTCAGCCTGTTCTTCTGCTTGACCCTGTAAAGTGAGGTCATCATCCTGTGCTTACGATGGCCTAATAACTGCCATATAAATGGCCCTCATGTCATAGACCTATAACAATGGGTTCAAACACACAGACACACAGACACACACACACAGAGTGTGAGTCCCAGGTCACCTTTACTGCCTCATGGACTTTAAGGCCAGAAGGGACCATCGTGATCCTCTAGTCTGACTTCCTGCACATCGCAGGCCACAGAACCTCACCCACCCACTCCTCCTGTGATAGAACCCTAACCTCTGGCTGAGTTACTGAAGTTCTCACACCATGGTTTAAAGCCTTGAAGTAACGGAGAATTCACCATATACACTGGTTTAAAGCTGCAAGTGCCCCACGCCGCATGCTGCAGAGGAAAGTGATTAGGACATAGGAGAAGGAATAGAGGAAGCGCATCTCAGCTTTGCTACCAGATAGCTTCAATTATTAACCCATACTGTAAAAATCTGGGTACCCCCAGTGCTTCCTGACATGCAGAGGAAGCATGCCCATTGCAGGATGGGGGACTGGGACACAGCTAGCATCCTAGGGGTTGAAATGCCTAATTGAGCAAAGTACCACAGCTGTGCCTGGCCCAGACACAGATGAATGCTACGTGCACCTTTCGCCCTGACCTGTGCACATAATGCTTAATCCTGCTGCCATTCAGGTGAGTGGAAAGTCTCTCCCTGACTGAATGGTTCAGGAGCAGATGCACTGGGCAGCCCCCCCAGTCCAACAAAGCATGAGCTCCGTCAATAGGTCAACTCATGTGCTTAAAGCAACATGTGTGTTTAAGTGCTTGGCTGGATCAGGGCCTTACCCAGGGACCAGTCCCCTCAGTGGCACCTGATTTCATAGCTCAGCCCAATGCCCAGTAAGCAAGGACAGGGGAGCAGTTTCCAAATGAGTCTCGTCACCAGCTGCTGCTTGGAACTTTTTATTGTTCTCAGAAGGAGGATTTTAAAACCGGTATCAGCTGCCTTTCATACAGAACACTGATGAAAAAAATGCTCCTTTCACAGTTAGAAGTAGCAGCGTCGGCCTCAACACTGTCTTCTCTTTCCTGTCCGTGGCTTCGGTCACTACAGGGGCAGGCTCTGTAAAAGAGAGCAGAACAAATCCTCACACTTCATTTGCCTTATTCCATGTACACGTATCGACCAGCGAATCACCTAAGGGCTCAGCAGAATGGCATGTCCCACACCAGGCAAGAGGGGCAGGGGAACAAGTGGCTCAATGCATTGAGAATGAGCTATGGCCCACCTCTGTTCCCTGTTCAGTGCCAGAAGCCTTTGCCTGCAGTTTCAAGAGCTCAAGGAACTGTGGAGATTGATCTTACCTCCTGCTCCTTGGGGGTCTCCTGCTCCTTGGGGGTCAGAGCACAACCCTCAAGTGCAGCCCCTTGTAGCCCACAGGAACACTGCCTTCAACTCCCTCTTCCTTCCTTCAGTCATTTACTCAGCCACCAGTACTACAAACAGACACCCCCTTTGTGTGGGCTCTGATTTATTAACTCAACTACAAAGTAATAAACCCTCATCTTTAGCCCCTCAGGTCCACGCCCTGCTGGGGTTCGGATATGGTTCAGGTAGGCTCCCTCTCTCCAGTTCCAGACTCTTCAGCCCTGTCTCCTGGAGCTGGGTTATAATTCCCATGCTCCCTGGAGCAGGGCCTCAGCCATCCTCTGGGAGCTGCGGTGTAATTCAGGCCAGTGGCAGGTCTCAGCCAACTTGTCCCCAGCTGCCCCTTTTTCCCAGGCAGCTCTTTCTCCTTTAGCCTGGGAGGGGTCAGCAAGCAGACAGCTGCCTTGTGCAAGCTTCTCTCTGTTACGTGGGAGGAGACAACCTATTCTGCCCTGCTCCCTGGGCTCAGACTGGCTGGCTGTAGAGAGTGGAAGGCTGCCCACACTGCACTAAAAGGCTCCTGGTCCAAGCCCCTTAAAGGAACAGTAATGGATTTTTTCACTCAAACACTCATTATTCCCCGGAACTGCTTCCTCTCTGCCAGTATCTGCTTCTGCCACTTCCTCTGCCCTTGTGAACTCCCAAAACCTTAAAGGGCCACGCCCAGGGGTGGGTTGGCTGAGCCCTCATCTCTACTGCTCTTCATGAGGCCAGAACATCCCAGCATAGCAGGGTGATTGATTGCAGGTTCTGGAGGGAAGGCTGGCACTGATGTAGCTGTGAGGATGATGATGATAAACCTTCTCACTGCAGCCCGTCTATAGTTAACCCACACAAGGGCCTGGGAGAGACATAAGTGATTGCCCCTATATTACAGAGAATTCAGCTGAGGCACAGGAAAGCTAAGTGACTTGTTCAAGGTCACACAGTGAGTTAGGGGAAGAGCAGAGAACCTAATTTGGGATTCCTGATTCCCTCCCCCACTTCTGTAACCAATAGACAACATTCCATCATTTTACATGGCTGAAGAAATAAAAAGCAGAAATTCATATTCCAATGCAATACTCATACTCTGATGCAACTTGTATTTATCCATAGGGAATGTAATATTTCCCTATCCAGGCTTCTGGGCTATAGGGGACATAATCTCCTGAGACACCACAGTCTGATATTTAGGTACCTAATCCCCTTTGGGAGTTAGACTCCAAAAAACCTTTGAGGATCTGGGCCAAAGAGCACACAACACTGGTCTGAGCTCCAAGCCACTGGGAAAATGAATGCCATGAATGGAATCAAGTGAAAGTGAGCGATGTGGAATGTGCATGGAAGACGGAGGGAGACAGTATCCTCTAGACAGTAGATACTCTGCTGCAATGCGGGAAGGTGCACTGCACAGATGCAATGCCAGCATTTCAGGGGCTAGGTATATTGATGATGATAGAAGAGCTGGTAATAGGTGGGTGACTTGAGGAAAACAATCTGTCAAACACATGGTCTCATCACAAATGTGTCAGTGAAGCACATAAAGAATGTGACAAAAGGAACTTACCAGACTGGACTGACTGTTGTTCCCTGGGCCATAGTTCCTACCACTCTTCATTCAGTGGAGCCTCAAAGAACCTAAATTTCTTGTCTACATGACACTTGTCAGAGAAAATCTTGCTGTCAAAATCTGTTTTATCTTCAAGAATACAACTCTCAGGGGCCATGTTAACTCCGGTCCAGCATCAACTTATTTGCTGTTTTGAAATATGTACAATAATGTGTCTCATGATCATTCACGGAAGGGACATTAAACCCCAAAGTCTTTGCAACAGCCATTGGCATTAATTGTACAGTCATACCTTATGGGATAGTTTGGGGTCCAGGTATGAATTCAATGCAGTTTTAGGAACAATACTGGTACTTGTAACAGTCGTTGTGAAGATCATCCATCTTGTAGCAGGAAGCTGGCAGCTATGTCTAGAGACTGTGTGACAGGGCTATCAAGGTCCATTAACATTCACTTCCTCTGCCCTGGTAGAACAATGAAGTTGCTACCAACAGAATCATTGACTTTTGATGACTCTGCCCCAGTAATTCCTAGAGGGTTGGAGCACGGAAAATCCCCAGCAGAAGTATAGAAACAAACAAACAAAGGTAGCACAGGCTGCTTTGAAAAATGACATGCTCTGTAAGGAAATGGAGCCATTCCACCACTCAAACAGATCCCCCCTGGGGAAGTGGGACTTTGCCTTCATCCAAGGACATGGTCCAAATCCCAAGGACTCAGTAGCAGTGAGGATTCAAGAGTGGGTTTGTGTTAAAAAATGTTTGCTGATTTGCCTAGATTGGTAATGTTCTGTGCTCTCTAAGGGCTTGTTTACACTGGGACACTTGGGAAATTAATCCAGATTAACTAAAGATGTAAATTTAAAGTGGATTAGTTAAAATGCATTAAACCCCTGTGTGAACACTCTCATGCAGAATTAAAGTGGCCATAATTTGGTTTAGCTTAATCTGAATTTGGATTAATTTTCCTGACTGTCCCTTTGTAGATAAGCCCTAAGAGTAAAGTGTGCAGCCACACGTTCCTGAAGAATCAGATTATAAACCAGACATCCCGTGGGGCAGAGTCAGGAGGGAAGCGCTGCATGGGAGCATGCATAAGCAACTGGAGAGCCTTGGGAGGTTCAGCACTGATCTTGGGGTCTAGAGCAGTTGGCCTGTGGAGTCTCCCAACCCAAGGAAGTTCAGACATGCAGTCTGCACCCTGGGAGTGTGCCAAGAGGAAGAAGCAGAGACAGTGCCTGGCCTCTATACAAACCCAGCAGGCTTGAAGCAGGTGGGATCCAAAGGTTGGTTCACTACCGCAGACTGGTGACTGTCCACAAGGGGCAGACTCATCCAGGACTGTGACCTTACATAAATTGACTATAACTCACTGCACAGCATAGCTTTGTCATCATGTAACTATAATCTTGCCTTGACCTGGTGTTTGCCCTTTTAGGCAGCTGACTGCAAACAATATGTTATATTCCACCAACTGTACAGTTCAACCCATGTTTGACTTCCAGCCATCTCACAAATGTCTGAAGACCACTCATCTTTTGCAAGCTAAATTTGGCAAGGAGCTACCCCGAATTGGAGACTGGATTTGCTAGCATTTTAGTTAGCAAATGTACAATGTAATGTAAGAATGTTCTCCCTTTGGATTGCCAAAGCTAGTCAGGAATTGCAGGTGCACATGAACCGTTTCTAATAATCAGAGGGGTAGCCGTGTTAGTCTGGATCTGTAAAAGCAGTAAAAAGTCCTGTGGCACCGTATAGACTAACAGACGTTTTGGAGCGTGAGCTTTCATGGGTGAATACCCACTTTGTCGGATGCATGTCATGCATCCCACGAAAGCTCATGCTCCAAAACGTCTGTTAGTCTATAAGGTGCCACAGGATTCTTTGCTGTTTGTAATAATGTTATTATAGTATTGTTAAACAGATACTACGGTCAATTTAGGCCCAGCATTTAGAGTCTGCCAGTCTTACTCACACTGAGTAGCACTTACTCACACAAACAGATTTGAAAGCACTATGTGAAGTTGAAAGGATTTGGCCTGCAGATTTTATAAAAATACGGCTTTGCAAAATCTTTTATCAACAGAAATATTTCTGTACAATCAAACAACAAGCGAAACCACTAGAAACAGGCAGTTAGTTTGGATTTAAACATTCCCTCGCAGGGACTGCAACCAAGAGTCCTACGAGGTGAAATGCTGGCTATTCTCCCACCACCAGGGCTGGCTCCAGGGGTTTTGCCGCCCCAAGCAGCCAAAAAAAAAGCCGCGATCGCAATCGCAATCTGTGGCAATTCAGCTGGAGGTCCTTCGCTCTGAGCGGGAGTGAGGGACCCTCTGCTAAATTGCCACTGAATCTCTGAAAGTGCCGCCCCACTCCTGAGTTGCCACCCCAAGCACCTGTTTGATAAGCTGGTGCCTGGAGCCGGCCCTGCCCACCACCCAAAGCCTGCCCCACCTCCATTCCCACCATTGACCTGTAACTTCACTTGAGGAGATCTCTTTTCCTGACCCCTGTGCTCCTCTCAGAAGACAATAATGCTCAGCGCAAATGACAAAGCTGTCAAACTCATGTTTGCAGGACTGCACTATAATGGCTATGCCCAGGGAATTTCTGCTTGCAAAGTATGCCCAGGGAATTTCATTGTGCAATCCCTTTGATCTTGTAGGCATCACCTACACACCTTCTGTTTTCTCATATCTTTGTACTGGAAATTGCTTGAATAAATATTTCAAATAAAAAAAATCTCCCCCTCCCTCAACTGTGTTGTTATAGGGTTTGTTGGAACAATTAATACAGATCATGGGAGCAGCAATATAGCCATAGGAGGTTGCTCAAATTAAAAGCTTAGCTGTTTTCTCTACGAAATAGGGCAACAAATGTACTGGCAAGACCACTGCACATGAAGTTGTATCATGGTAAGGAAATCACCTGCGGTACCATTGCCAGTAATCTAGACTGGAGTTCTCAAACTTTTTCCTAGTGTGGATGACATCCTAATGTAGAGATTCCCCTATGGGCCCCTCCCTTTCCATCTGCAACCACGTGGATCACCTTCTCTCCCCTACATGATCATGCCACTGATTTGTAGCATCTGCCACAATGTCTGACATGGGGAAGTCTCAGGATAATGTATCTGTGGATTTTAGTGGCTCTTAGTGAGATAAGCCTGTTGGGTCACACTTTATATTAAAGTTCCATTTCTAAATCGTTTATAAAAGGCTAATAGATATTTAATAGAGGTTTTAATAACCAGAGACTGCCATAGAAGCCCACAGGTTGCTTAGAAGCATGGTTTTGAACCACCTTGTTCTGCTGTGTTTATAACCACCTACATCACAGATTACCCCTGCATGTCACATCCATTCATCAATTGTTAGCTATGCACTATTTATAAATGTCCCCCTCCCTGAAGTGCAACCTTGTTTTGTCCTTCAGGAAGGAATTGCTCATGCTGTCTGAGTCAGCACTAGCCAGCACTTTGCAGATTACCAGCAAGCAGCATCCAGGCAACCAGCAGACCCCAGGCTACGCTTTGAGATCTCTGCTCTTGGCAGTACAGCAGACCAGCTGCTGCGCGCGCATTGTCAGCACTGTCAGGGAGGGTGAAGTGTCTGACAGGAGGCGCGGAGGTACCTTCCGACGTGCTCTCTTCTGGGTTGCACTGGCAGTACCTCCTGGAGAAGTGGATCAGCACACGCTCCCGTTCCTGCGTCTCTCCCATCAGAGGGAATGCTTTCAAGAACGTTCTGCAAATAAAAAAGGACATTTCAGCTTACGAGTCTAGATGGAAATCCACAGCCCAGGGCCCTACCTGAGCTGTGCGGGGAGCAAAGGGGCAACAACCTTTCTGCAAGACTACGGAGTAGCTGTGGAGCTGCTCTGTGGACTCTAGCTCAACCCCATGGCCTGTGTGCTTTTGTGTGACCCCACTCAGAGAGCAACATCTTCTCACCCTGCCCCCGATAGCCTGTTCCCACTAATATCCCGCATGCTGGGGTCTGTGCCAGCTCAGATCCCTGAATCCAGCCCTGTCCCTCGCACAGGAGAATGGTGCCAGTTGGGATTGTACAGCTGGGGCTGGCTTTGCCTCATGGTCAACTGAGTGTTACTTTAATTTGGTGTTTTCCATACAGAGAAGCCCAGACCCAACCCCCTTCAGGCTCAGGCCAAGTGAGGCTCATGCAGCTCAGACCCCATTTCCAATGGGAGCATATTGTGCCGATCATTATATCACGGTAAATATTTAAACACAGATGGGATTCCCGTTACCCCAACACATCTGTCAGCCCCCAGCTGTCATTACACACAATCAGTGGTCAGACCTTAACTGCATGAGCAGGGCTGCACTACATGGCAAATTGGAAACACTGGGCTTCTAGATCAATTCATCATGGGGTAGGTTTTTAATGAAAACAGTGGCTCACCTGAGTGCTTTGTCCAGGGTGAGCCCAGTGAAGTCAAAGAAACTGAGATATTCTTCTGCTACCAACTTGCTAAATTCATTGCTGTAATTAAAGAGGGAGCAATCAGCTAACCCATAGGGGAAGAACACCCTTTTTATAACAGGAATCTCAGAGTCTCCCCTCCTGGGCAACCCAACTTCCAGCAGCTACTTGCAGAGATTCTAAAATCCCCCACCTTGAATCTTTGGGGGAGATTTTCACAGGCATAAAGGGCAGTTCGGTGACCCTCAAGGATGTTTAATGAGCGTTGAGCACCTAACAGCCCTTTGCACCTGTGAAAATGGATTTGGGGGCCAAACTCTGCCAGTTACCTTTGAAAATCGCCCCTTTATTGTCTGTGTAGTGAATCCTAGCTGCCTACACAGAGACAAAAGAGTCAATGGTAAGCATTGAATCTAGGCCCCCCAGCACAAGTCCCTGCCATTTGAGCAGGAGTCATTCAACTGCAGCAGGGGGGGCAAACTTTTTGGGCCGAGGTCCACATTTGGGTTGGGAAATTGTATGCAGGGCTGGGGCAGAGGATTTGGGTGTGGGAGGGAGTGCGAGGTGTGGGAGGAGGTGCGGTGTGCAGGAAGGGGCTCAGGGCAAGGGATTGGGGCAGAGGAGGGGTGCGGGATGTATGAGGGGGCTCAAGGAAGGGAGTTGGGGTGCAGGAGGGATGAGGCGTGCAGGAGGGGGCTCAGGGCAGGAGTGCAGGAGGGTGCGGAGTGCAGGAGGGGGCTCAGGGCAGGGGTGCAGGAGGGGTGAGGGTTGCAAAGGGTGAAGAGTGCAGCAGGGGGCTCAGGGAATGGGCTTGAGGTGCAGGAGGGTGCAGGGTGTACGAGGGAGCTCAGAGAAGGGAGTTGGGGTGAAGGAGGGGTGCGCGGTGTATGCAGGGGCCTTATGGCAGGTAGTTGGGGGGCAGGGTGCAGGAGGGGTCAGACTCTGGGATGGCAGCAGCACGCACTGGGGCCAGGGCAGACTCGCTGCATGCCTGCCCTGGCCCCGGCCCCGTGCCGCTCCAGGAAGTGCTGTGGCCCCTGGGAGATGGGGGGTGGAGGGCTCCGTGTGCACTGCCTTTGCCGCTCCTCCAGGTACCTTCCCCGAAGCTCCCATTGGCCACAGTTCCCCATTCCTCTTCCCGGGGGCAGTGCCTGGAGGGAAGGGTCTGGGGATGGCAGGGACGTTGGGCCAGCTGCTGCTGAAAGCAGCACGGGGCCCGTGGCGGCCACGGGGGGCAATCCCACAGGCCGGATCCAAAGCCCTGAGGGGTTGGATCTGGCCCATGGGCAGTAGTTTGCCCACCCCTGAGCTACACGTAAGTACAGTAAGAAGCAGGATCTTTGCTGGGTCCAGCCACTAGAGGGAGACATAGACAATGACTTAGACAAAGCCAGTGGATTAGGCTTGTTGAGCTGTTTTGATGATGTCAGAGTGATGGAGTAACTCTCACCAGTACACAGCTGGGACCAGCTCACTGAAACACACACACAAGGTCTTACACCTGTTATGTGACAGGGATAGAAGGAAACAGTGGGCAGGGAGCAGAGAAAGACAACCAGGCCCCCTTGTGGGGATGGAGTGTGTGAGAAAAGAGGCTGGGGGAAGGGAAGAGTGAGGAGGGGGCTGAAGGAGAACATGGGTTTTGGAATGGCCGTCTCAGCTGCATTTCTGGACCTGGCCGTCTATAACACCACTTGGCAATCACAGGAATTTTCACCAGCAACGATTCTCTATGCCATATTTTAATCCTTATGGAAGAAGGTAAGTTCATAGATTTATAGATCTGAAGGCCAGAAGGGACCATAAAACTGACCTCCTGTAAAACACAGGCCAGAGAATTTCACCTAGTTACTCCTGTACTGAACCCAATCTCTTGTGTTAGCCTATCATTATTTGTATTATTTACTATCTGTATGACCATAACGCCTAGGAACACTAGTCATCACGGACAAGAACCCCACTGTGCTGGCGCAAACAGACAGTCCTTACTCCAAAGAGCGTCCAATCTAAGTATAAGACAGGAAACAATAGATGGATACAGATGGGCCAATGGAGGCATACCAGGAAACAATGAGACAGTGTTGGTCTGCATGAGGGCAATGCATTTCTTCCAGAATAGCATCCAGTCTGGATCTGAAGGTGTCAAGAGATGGAGAATCCAGCACTTCAGTTGCTCATGTGTTCCAGGGCTTAATCACCTCCACTATTAAAATTAGGTACCTTTCTCAGTTTAATTTGTCTGGCTTTAACTTCCAGCCATTGGTTTTCCTTGTACCTTTCTCCACTAGATTAAGGAGTCTTTTAGTACCCAATGTTTTCTTCCAGTAAAGGTTCTTATATGCTGTCATCAAGTCACTGCTTGATCTTCTTTTTGGTGAGCTGAACAGATAGAACTCCTTTCGTTAGCTCTGGCTGCTAGTGCTGGGCTACACATTGCTCCTGACAGGCCGAAGAGCTTCTGAAGTTGGGTTTGAGGGGAAGGAACCCAAATGAAACCCTGGGAGCCATCAAAAACAGCGGGTTGGAATAGATATCAAGCCACAAATCCTCTCTGTTCCAAATTACAGGGGAAAAGCATCTGTCACCTGCTCTTCATCATCTCTCATCCTTTTATAGGAACTACACTTCAGAGTGGAAGGAGACAGTGCAAACGGCCCCCACAAAGCTGTTGTTAAAGATTCGTATTGGCCAAGATGTGCTGTGACATCTCCACTCTGACTGCAGTAAGCCACTGTGTTTATAAGATATTAATGCACTTTTCAGATGCCTGAAACTCCTGGCACCGATATGCCCCCTGACACAGCTACTGCACTCTCTTCATGGCTTAATGCTGTGCGACTGGGAAGGACATAGCTTGACTTCCAGGTTCAGTGTGCAGCCCTGGCAGACAGAAACCAGGTATTTTAACTTGACAACTAAGCCAAATTGACAAGGGAGGCACTGAGTGAGAATAACAAGAGGATCCTGTTGTGTCTCTTTTACAGGCTCCTTTTTCTTCTGACTCTAAAGCATATGCATCCCGGCACTATAAAGCATCCAGAAGATGTTGCCTCTCTAAGTGGCAATTGCAGCTGAATATGGTGTTCCATCTCAGGGCTTGCCCATGAAAGACATTTCAGTTGGGGAGGGAGGAGGACAAGGAACACAGTTGCGAAGGGCATATTTTGAAAATGCCTTTTGTGTCTGATTAACTCATCCGCTGTTTGCTGGTGTCATTGCATTTCATATGAATTTTAAAATGATCTGCAGAGCCTTTATGTACAATGTAGCCAGCACATGCAGACCACAATCTATTTCCTAAACAGCCATGTCAAGCCGCAGGCTATGGAATCCTCAGCAGAACATCAGGGTCTGATTTTACATCTGGGCTGTCCAGAATCAGGCTCCTAACACACCGTCTACACTGCACTCAGAGGTCTGACTGCCGCATGTGTAGACACGCCCCAGCTAGCTTTGATCTAGCCTAGCTCCAATAACAATACCAATGAAGTGGTGGCAGCGTGGGTTAGCCATTCAAGAACATATCCAGGATCTCAGGTGGGCTTGGACATCCTGCATTGCCATGGCTCCACTGCTATTCTCATTGAATCTAGCTAGATCAAAGCTAGCTCAGCTATTTCAAGCTGTGCTGCAGTGTAGACACACCCTTCCTCCCTGTGTGAGTGGTGTATGGGGGCCATAAATGGCTGATAAGGGCCAGGGGAGATTTCCACCATTTAGGCAATGCATTCGGCTGCTGTAGGTAGCCCACAGTGTATGTGGTGTTCTGGGGCGGAGCTGACAGGTATTGCAGATATGAGGGGTAGGGGCATAGCACACACCACTGAATCCATTCTGGCTCTCTGCAGCCTCAAAGGGGGCATGAATCAGCATTCACATCACACTCCCCGTCAGTACCTGGCCCGGGCCAGGGAAGCTAACAATCCAACCAGCAGACCAAATTCAGTGCTGAATCCTGGTCATGTGCCACCTGAGGCATGTTGCGCATACGCTAAGAAGAAGGAGCAGCCTCGAATCAGGAGGTAGGAAGGTGTCATAAGCTGAAAGCCATCTTTGCCCACACACCTCGGGGCAGCAGAGAATCTCACCCTGTATTCAGGGACCGAAATAAGTGACCTGATCTTTCCAAAGTTCTGGTCAGTTGCCATGATCTTCGGCCCTGATCCTGAGCTCAGTGGTAACTGCTGGTTGACTTCTGAAAATCAGGCCACTTATTTAGGCATCTAACTATGGGCTCAAGGGCCCAACTTCATGCCTCCAGTTTTGAAAATCCTGGCAAAGGAGTTTTGTATAAAAGTCAGTGCATTTCCTGTGGCTGCAGAGATACCCAGCCCTTGTGCAGAACTCTCTATGTGGTTTGTTTGCTCTTTGCCTGTGGCGCTGTAGGCTAGCGATGCCTCCATTAATATTTGATATTAATACCAAAAATTAATGAACGAATAATTGATGGATGTTTGCGAGAAATGGGTAATTATCTCATCTTAACAGCATATGCCCTTTGGAGCACCAGTAATTCATATAATGATGGCCCTGTTCAGGCTCATGAAAAATGTGATGCTTAATGCTAATTATCCTACATTGATATAGTGCCTTTCGTCTCAAAGGATCCCAAAGCATTTTACCAGCTGATATGCCAGCAACACAGGGATCATTCATCCATCATTGTCATGGTGCTGCATCTGGAGTGAGACAGTGTTCAACAACATAACACAACGGCTGAGGTCAGGAAGAGAAGAATACCTGCAGTGAAAATTGCAGGGTTAATTTAGGGAGGCAGAATGTAATGATCTACGTTGCAATTTGTCCAGGACATTGGGCTTACATCTGCATTAGCAGAAAGGGGCCTTGTAGCGCTACCTAATACAAATAATGAATGACGGTATTATTTTTATAAGTCCAAAGTGTGTGAGGAATTTCGCACAACAGAGGACATCACTGACGCAAGCCCTTATAAGTTTAGACATAAACCTCAGAGATAACTACAGACAAAAGACCGAGAAGGGGAACAAAGGGTATGCTTAAGGCCCCAATCCTGCAAGTGGATCCAAGGGCAAAGCTTTACTCCTGCATGGAATCTCATGGACTTAATAACTGAAAGTGAGCAGGGCTGTGCTAATGGTTCCTTTGCAGGATCTGAGCTCAGGGTCATGGAATTGCTGGTTATCCATGTGGGCAACTTGCTGGCTCTGCTGTGTTTTTGATTGTTTGGGTGGCTTTGAAATCAGAATTGGACTTGAATTTTTATTTTTTGTAATGAGAGCTGTGGAGACATTAGCAGCCACCGCTGGTTAGGACCTTGGCTTTCCATGTCAGCCAAAGGGAGGCCGTGTCAGTGAAACATCATTTCTGAGCCTCACCCTGGGGAACTGGCTCAGCGTTAAGTTAGAGGGAATAGAGCCGCCCAGTTGCACCTCCAGCTCCACTGCCTACAGTGCCTGAGATTTCTGTGGAGGTCTCCCATCCAGTGCTTAATGTGTGCCAAGCTTGCCATGGCTGAGCTGTAGCACCTCTGGCCTTGGCAGTTCAGAGCTCCGGCACCTCTGGGCTTGCTGCATCAGTTATGAATGTAAAAAATTGCTTGAGCCCCTAGCACTTCTTTCATTACAAATTAAGAACTGCTCCCATGCACATGTTGCTGTGGCTTGATCTTGCCTAGCTTACGAGATCTGACAGAGTCCCACTATAAAGCAAGTGGTGCTTGATTTTACTGACATTTGTATTTATTTTGAACATACAGTGTCGCGGAGCCCTTGCTGCAGGCACAATACACACATTACATGCATTAGAAACAGCTTATCAAAATAGATCAGGGAGATTTCTAACGAAAAATACAACTCTTGCAGAGTCATTCCTGCCAGAGACGTGGCCTCCATGTTCCACTCCCTTTCCCTTCGCTGGAAGAGTATGCAGGTCATCCAGCGTGCCCTTTGGGTCATCAGATCTGGCTTTGGACAAATCAAGACAGGAAACACATTCAAGAGCCCAGAACACCCCTCACTGGGAAAGCCCCGCATCAGCCCCTCTTCATTAAACCTAGAGACTATTCGCTCCAGTGCCTTGGAAGATCCCAGCTTCCACGGCATCGCACAAGTTAAACGTCCCCATTCCTCCCTTTTGTTCGTTTGCATCACTTGCCACCTCTGTGCCTGGCTGGAGTAGGAGGATCTATTGCAATGGATCTCCACTCATGCATAAAAGGGGCAGCCGAAGGCACCTAGCCCTGCAAGGAAACAAAAAACATGTTAATTAGCAAACAGGTTACACTGGCAGCCAAGACTCCCTCAGGGAAGATTAAGGGCCAGATTCCAGACCCATTGGGAATCAATGGGAATCTTTCCATTGCTTTCCATGGGCACTGGATCAGAGGGAATAGAGCCTGGATCAGGTGCTAAATTGATACCAACCAGGGTAGAGAGACTCCAGGCCTGGCTCTATATGAGTTCATAGTATAATTTACACAATATAGGGAAACCATTGCCTGGAAAGCAATAAGACTCCCAATCAGGGGTTAGAGAGTTCCCTGGGCTAGTGGGCCAGGCCAAGCAGAAAATCCCATAGGGCCAATATTTAACCTGTGCCTAGTGTTTTCTCTCCCCTCCAAAGATTGCTCCTCTTGTAAAGGAGTAGTGACTAATACAGGTTCTTAGATCGTTGTAGTTACCAATACTCTTATTCCGGAGTCAGAAGCAGAACATAGGAGTTCTGACCTTTTGAAATATTTCTCCCCTGAATATCGGCGCAGAGTTAGAAGTGGATACATACTGCACTGTTTTAAGATCCATTCTCGAGCCACAATATTCTATATAATGAATTGGGTTATTCTCCAAGCTCAACTTTGCCCCTCTACTGTGAATTCAAAGAGATTCCCTCTTAAGAGTAAGTAACGAAGTGCAGTAAAACTACTTACATGCCAGGGGAGAAGGTCACATTGCCACATCCAGTCCAGGTTTGAAGGGTGTGGCCATGGGGGCTCTCCAGCCCACTACAAGGCAGCTGATGGCTCACGGTGCAGTAGAGTAGTTGTCATCTCTATGTATTCTTATTATTGCCTCCGTGGCTTTGTGAACACGCTCTCTTCTGGGCCTCAGTATTCTTATTTCATGGCAGGTAATGCAAGCAGCATTCTGAATCACTGTCCGAAATGCCATCCTGTAGGTCCCCTGATTGTCACCTGCGATGGGGCAGCCTATGCTTCCTTTGTGTTTGTTCTTGCCCTTTCATGCAGGAGGTGACTGGCAGAAGAGGGGCTGCAGGTATTACGAGCTGGTCTGATTCTTCTCTGTCCAGTGCTCCTGTTCATTTCAGCAGGAGTTGTACACATTAGGGCTGCAGGCCTAATATTCTAACTGTAGTGGAGCCTGTGAGTGACTGTGGCACTTTTAATGTGAGCTGCCCGTAAACGGGTCAGATATCAGATGGAAAGGACAATGTGGGGCTTACTCGCAGGGCCAGGATCCTCCTCTTCAGGGATGAAAGTAACTTAAAGGACTTACCAGTACGCTGGAGTCCTGAGCAGGGGCAGGGCCTCAACCAGAAGGGGCGGGGCCTTTAGAGCCCCCGGCTCCGGCTGCGGTAGTGGTTGCTGGGAGCCCACAACCAACTGCAGAGGCGGCTGGGAGCCCTGGGTCTCAGGGACCATTTAGAGGACTCGGGGCTCTGGCCACCGCGAACTTCAGTGGAGCCCTAGGGTCCTTTAAATCACCACCTGAGCCCTGCTGCCAGAGCCCTGGGGTAACGGTGGCGGGGCTCCAGGGTGATTTAAAGGGCTTGGGGATTCCAGCCGCCACCACCGCAGTGGAGTCCCAGGCCCTTTAAATCATTGCTGGAGCCCAGGGGGTCCTGGCCATCTCTGCTACCCAGGGGCCTGGCAGTGGGGCTCTGGCAGCAATTTAAAGGGCCCAGGGCTCCAGCTGCTACTGGGAGCCCCAAGCCCGTTAAATTGCCACCTGAGGAAGCCGGTCCAGCACCGTACACTGTACCGGGGGGTACCGGCTTACTTTCACCTCTGCTTCTCTTCCACCTGTATGCAATCCCCATTGGACAATCCAGGCTTACCAGTAACAGGCACAAACCTCACAAATATACAGAACAAGGAAAGGGAACATCATCCAGGCTTGAAAGAACAACAAGAGGAAACAGCCTGTGAACTAACCCTTACTGGAATCACCCAGGGAGATCGAAACGAACATGGTGTTGAACTGTGCAGTGATAGGAGAAGTTATCCCTTTGTAGCATTAGCAGTGACACCTGCTGTTCACTTTCTTGGAGAGACAACTGAGTCTCTGCTTTGTACATGACTGAGCCCAGTGGAGGCAGTCAATAAAAAACAGTGATAAGAGTTTTATTGGGGTTCTCCCCAACAACCACCTCTTCTAAGCAAAGTTCCTGGAGTGGTGGCTTACATCAGATTTCAGTATATGTTATGTCAGAAATGGGTCCTAATCAAAAAGTCCAGATTTGGATCGCAAACCTCTTAGACTCTGGGGGTGTTAGTTTTAGGGGTCTTGTTTGGACCTATTATAAAGTCAGAGCAAGAACTTGTTCATCTGTGATCATCTGTGAAATTCAGATCATGATCCTGGTCCACTCTCTGAACATCCCCCAAGTTCAGGAGTGTTTGGATCTAGGTGTGTGGGTTGGGCCCATGTCAATTTCATGCAGCGCTTATTATCCAGAAAGATCCCAATGCTCTTAGTTGAACCTGACTCTGAAGCAAGCCCAAGAGTTCCCTGGAAGAGCGGATCTTTCACTTGAAAAGTCACTTCTGCTTTTGTCCTGTTCCATTCTCCCCAGTGAAGCCAGTGTTCACTTTTGTCCCAGATGGTAGGGCCATTTTCATGCTGGCTTTGAGCTCAGCATTGCAAATCAGATCGATAGCAGTAGACTTCTCCCCAGATCCAGACCCACATCCTCTAACACTTGTCTTGTGACCTAGCCATGATGTAAAGAGCCACTTACTTTTTCCCAAGCTGGCGTGCCACATCACAGCGCTTGAATCCTTCAAGGTGATAGAGGCGTTTGGCCAGTCTCTTGGCAGCATCACTATCTGCCTTGCAGCCATTTGCTAATGTGTCTGTGCTGCCATGGTCAAGCTGTTCAGTGCTGCCCATGTCAGAGTCCGAGTCGGAAAGAGTGTCTTTTAAGCTGGCATCACTGCATGGTGAACAGAAAACAATTAAAGAAACAAAAATGGTATTTTCTGGAAACCCCAGAGCTTTGGACAATACAAGTCTTATACCAAATCCCAAACCACTGTATCATTAACGTGTTTTTAGAGAAACATGAGCACCTCATCTCAACGGGCTGCAAGCAGTTTGTCAGAAATCCAAAGTCTGTTTGATCAGACCTGGGTATGATGTTTCCTTTATCAGTCTCAGCATTTGGAAAGTTGGACAACCTCTGAGTTCACCATCTGGGGACCAACCAGCCAATCAACCCCATAGCTCCATTGGTCTATTCCATATCATTCAAGCTGCAGGTTAGGTGCCGTACTTCATGCGTCAGGTGTTTTCTAAGCAGCTTAATTAATGTTTAGCCTTGGGTTGGGTGAAATGGTTAAGATACCATATGCAACCACCCAACCACCATTCCCTTCACCTTCTTTCAGCTCCTGTTTGGAAAAATACTTCGGGCATCTCTCCAAAGTGTTTGTACTGTTTCCTGTCCCCTGACCACCCCCCCCAGAACCTCTGCCTCAACCAGCTGCTCCCTGCCTCTTATCCAACCCCACTCCCAGCCCTGGCCCGATCCCCTTACCGTGTTGCTCAGGGCAGCATGTATGGGTGCCCCGTGGCCCGCTGGAGCTCGCAGCCCCACCCCCTTACCATGCCACTCAAAGCAGCAGGAGCTGCAGAGCTGCTCAGAGTGCTGGCGCTGGCGGCTTGGTGCTCTGGGGCTCTGTGTGTGTGTGTGGGAGGAGCAGGGGAGGGGTCAAGGGAGCCTGCCCAGCTGGGAGCTCAGGCGGGCCGAATGGGATGGTCCCACAGGCCGGATGTGGCCCGCGGACCGGAGTTTGCCCACCTACCAGCCCCTTTAATAACCAGTTCTACACTGGCTTCTAAATTTAACAACCAGTTCTTGCAAACCGGATCCAGCTCACCACTGAATCCATCACTAGGTAAGTTGTTCCAATGGTTAATTACATGAAAAATTTAACCCTTATTTCTGGTCTGAATTTGTCTGTCTTCTCTTTCTAATCACTGGATCTCATTATGCATTTTTCTGCTATATTAGAGCCATCTACTATCAGAAATATCTTCCCTATTGTAGACTGTGACAACAGCAATTGTTCATGGCGCTTGCATTCATGAATCCCCCCCGATTGTGCACCATCTATGATAAGCCTCACTGTGGGAGGTGCTTTAATCAACAGTCCCATGCTGATGGTCCTGAGCTGCCCCTGCTCTCTTCCTTTATGTACTCATAAGACCCTTACCACTGTAAGCGCTGGGAAGGAGGTGATTAATATATGCTGGACTAGCGTATCTATCTATCTATCTCACATTACCAATATGTATTATAAGCACCATACATATATTAGTATGAATTAAACACAACTATCATTAAACATACATAGTAGCTGCATAGCTTAAATTGGCCTATGCTTTTTATATAACCCTGCTCCTTATGCTAAAAATCCCATAATTCCTTGCATTCACTGAAGTAAGATTTGGCATACGCAGATATAAACCTTGTCAAAATCAAGATACATTCATTCTATGTCTTAGCACAAGCTAGGTAAGAACCTTCACAGACCAATACCTGTAGTGCTGCTATCCGAAACAAAGATAAGGCAGGAACAGAAAAGAAGTTAAGGGTGAGTTGGATTTCAGTGACACATAAATAGATGTGTAATTTGTAAACTCATCCTATAAATACTACCATCTGAAATGTGTAACGTTGGGAGCACATCTTCTGCTTAAGGTGAATGTAACATCACAGCACAAGATGGCTTCCCAGAGACTGGTATCATATTGAGCCTTTCTCCTGTACTATATTGTTATTGTCTTAGAGCAATAAACCTGAGTGACATTAGTTATTTGGCTTTTGAATGTATTTCATAATGAACCAAAGTAGGGTCAAGTAACTGACTATGCAGTTTATCCCCAGAAGTAATCCAGCTGTAATAGGCTGGTGAGTGTGGTCTGCTGGGGAATAATCTTTGTATGTCTAGGCCCTGTAGTTGAGTCTCAGTACAAATACTCCCTTAACCTGAACATTTCAAAACCCAAATTACCTTCAAGTCCAAATTTTTTTTGCTAAGGGTGAAATGCAACTTATCTGCATAAAGCCCTAGGCCCTGAGCTTTGTGTGGCAGAAGGGGTTGGGTGGGGAGAAGGTTGGGAAGATGAGTTTCACCTGTCGAACCAGGGTCAAGGTGCAGGACTAGATCTCAGCACCATCCTCTTCCCCAGCCAGTGGCTAATACATCCCTCAGCAGTGACCATATCATTCTACACCACTTGCCCCCACTGGCAGGGTCACTGGACCCATGGAAATGTGGACTCTGTGGCCTTCTTTTAGTTTTCCCTGATCCACCCTCTGGGCCAGCCTGTTTACACAGGGTTAGTAAAGCCTGTTTCACTGGGAGCCTTGTAATTAACTGAACATATCTTATGGCACATCCAAACCTGCTCCAGATTTCCCTTTGAGATGTTCATCTCGCCAGCCAACAACAACTACCCTGTGTTGCCTTCTTGTGTAGCGAAGGAAGTTTTGTGCAGCATGTGCATCACTTGCTGGCGGTCAAGGGCTTTGCCAGAGAGTCTTGTCTTGTATTTTCTGCCTCTCTGCTCAGGCGGGAGTTCAGCTCTAACATGAAGTGCTTACACGGCAGAGTGGGTGTTTGCTCTTCTGGGGATATTTTCATCACTGATGCTTTTTCATTCACTTTCTTAATGGCACCGAGTGATCTGCTTTGATCCGGACACAACTCGCTCAGCGCGTCAGTCTGAAGCTAGCTCACTAATCTCTGCTGCTTTTCAAATGCCATTCACTGGCTCAGCTGTCCTGGTGAATCTTTTTGCACAGATTAGCCCTTGTTCTGGAAGCAACTTTTTTTAACTGCATCTGAAGTTGGGGACTCAGGGAAGTGAGGGGCTGATAGTGCTGAGCTGGCCCCAGCAATGGAAAGGGAGAAAGGGCTAGAAACTGTAATGACTCCATGTCTCCCTCTAGGGCACCAGGGCAGCAGAAGACAATGGACTAAGGGCAAGGCCAGGGTGCTGAAGTGGGTAATGGGCACCTGAAACCATTTTAGAGAGACTTGCTCACCCCCATGCATTTCAATATTGGTCTGAAACTCTTGTCCTGCTTCCCTCACCTCTCCCAGCTCTGCCAGTCTCTAGACTCCCTCTCCAGTCCCGGCCCCATAAAGGTCGGTCGATGCACCGTGGTCATGCCCAGCAGGATTGTTTGGGGCTGAACCATGCCCCGTATTTGACAGGGTTTGTAATGCACACAGATGGGGGCTGGGAGGACACCTTCAGACTCATTTTCACTCATGACCCAAATAGGAGTCAGTATTATTCCATTCTCGCTCTAAGTCCAGCCTCACTGGCCACTAGGGTGTGCTGCAGAGTCAGGCTATCTGTAGCGGGGGGTAGTAGGGTGTGGTTACGTTCAGTGGGTGGGAGAATGTTTTAGCCTTTTAGTTGGCATTATGTGTGCCAACTTACAAGGTGTTCTAAGTACTAATTGTGTATGTGCCTGCAGTTGAAGACAGAGGTTGTATAAGCCACACAAATAAATGGGTGTTGAGTGGATAGATGTCTGATCCCATGGCCCATAGCCCTTTGCAATAATAAAACCACCCCCAAAATCCATAATAGGAACACAGTTGGCAGACAAAGAGGACAGCTGGCAAAGCAGGTGTCAAACAAGCCGAACAAATGCCCCTTAGTAAATAAGTCCATACAAGAGGAGGCAAGTGCAGAAAGTCCTGATCCAGGCTGTGCTCAGCCCTTGGCAGGACTGAGCTCCCAAAGCAGCCACGTTTAGGAAGCACAAATGGAAGAAGAGGTGAACCCAATCATAAGGCACTGACAAAACACAGCTGCTCAGATGGGGATGAGGGGGGTTACCTGAATTCATTTGCCTAAGTAAGCTGGACTGGAAGTCTGAGAAGCTCTAAAGTCCAAGGCCCCGATTTCAAGGAGTGCTACAATTGCTTTTGACCATCTGGCAGTGCAAAGCAGCCCTGAAGCTGGCAGATCTGGCCACTTGAGGCTCCTCTTTCTAAGGGAATCCAAGGTAGCACAGAGTCACCATAGTGGCTCCTATGACGCTCCCATCCTGGTTGCTTCAGGGCATCTGAATAATCTGTGGGTGCTTAATAACCCTGTGGAGCCATAATGTATGCCAGGGATCAGACTGGCACTTAGAGGCCGCAGAATCTGGGTAACACAGAGGTGAGCTATGTCTCTCATGGAGATGTGCTCCTTGGCAAGCCAGGGAATGCCAGCGTAAGGGCAAACCATGTCCCTATGCAGTGGATGCTCAGTCATTACATGAGCAAACCTCATGAAGTCAGTGACAGGTTTACTTGAGTAGGGATTGACTCAGTACAGCGTGAAGACATCGTGATTTGCCTGAAGGGCCAAATCCTGCCCAATGGTACGTGTACACAGTCACAATGACTTCAGTGCGAGCTGTAGGCCTATACTGAGCACCCCCATTCTGCAGCTGCTCTGCAGGCCACATTCCCACTGGAGACAGTAGATGTCCGGAAGCTGAATAGGCACATTACACTCTGTCTTCAAAGATGAAAGGTCAGAACCACACCGAACCATGCGCCTGAGTGTGATTCCTCCACCCTGTCCCCTGGTGAATGGAAGAATAATGTAGCTCCCTACACTTGCAGGACTTAGTTTCCTACGTCAGCTGCGTTACACAGCATCAACATCTATAATTCAGACTGACCCCATTTCCTTGTGTTACGGCTATTCCTCTTGTAAGTGACTTTCCCCTTTGGATTGCAGCATCCTTCATGCTCACCAAGGGCTCTGTGGTCATATGGAAAATAGCCTGTATATGCCTAGCCTTATCCTGGGCCGGGCTCCTACTATAAAAGAGATAATGATGACAGGTGTCACCTCCTGATAAATACTGCTTGTTCATTGTGGCAAGTACACAGGGAAGCACAAAGGAGAATGCTGGCTTGCTAATAATCATCTGTAGTATCCAGGAGCTCCAGTTAGGTCTATGGGCCTCCCACTGTGCTAGTTGCTGTACAAACACAGAACAAAATGACACTCCTGGCCTCAGAACTCACAATCTGCCTTACCTGATGGAGTTAATAAGCTTCAAGGCGTCTTCCTCAGCTCCATCAATGTGGAATCCATTAGGTATATTTTTCAAGGATAACCGGCTGAGCACATTCTCTGACCTGCTGCTGGTAATCGAGTGCCTCAGAGGGCTCCCCAAATCCTCCTCCACTGGCTTCGCAGCTGCCTGCTCTTGATTCTCTGCCACCATGTGTTGCAGGGCTCCTTTCTGCTGGGCAACCAGTTTCTGTTCTAAAAGTTCAGGGCTTTCCTTGACCCTTTGCTGAATCAGTGGAGTGAGCGGAGACTCAAAACTGACACAACTGTCTGTCTCATCCGTGAGGGAGAGCACGTCCAGGGAGTCCAGGCTGCTGTAGTACGTGCCCTTCATAAGGTCGGACTCCACAATTTTTTCAAAGGTAGAGCTGAATCCATCCCTGATGTCTTTCAATTGCAACTCTTCCTTGTCATCCTCCGTGCAACTTTGCTTGGCTTCTCCAACTGCAAACCTGGAAAACAAGGGCAGACATGAGAAATACCTGGGTTACTCTTGCAGGTTCAAGGTGTACATGACTAGAAGAAGGAGGGCACAGTGGCTTGAGGACTAGCCTAGGAGCCAGGTGCAGCTCCCTGCTCTGTCCCAGACCCCCTGTGTGACTGCAGGCAGGTCTGAGGGCACAGAAGGAGTGAGGTGCCTAAGTCCCTGTTCTGGGACCTCCCTCTGCAGGTACCTAAACTCCCTCAGTTCCTGCATTTTTGCACTAGACATTCCCTTGCTGGCTGTGTTTCTGCCGCTGGGCACATGCATTGCTGACTTTCTCTAGGTGTCTGGGTACCTGCCTTCACTTCAATCCCAGAGCAATTCACTAACCGGGGAAGACAGGCGCTCAGTCGCCTAAGGCGCATGCAGGGTCCTATCCGGTAAGTGTCTTCAGAGGCCAGCACCAGATCAGGCCCCTCAGGCAAGCTCACACAAAAGAGCAAGGGTTGGGGAGAGGGAGGCAGAAGGACCTCCCTCTGAGCTTTTAGCCCAGGGTTAGGGTACTCACCTGGGATGTGGGAGATCCCAAGTTCAAATCCCCCCCTGCAAAAGGATCTGCCACTTCTGTGGTGAGTACACTAACCACTGGGCTATAGGATATTCTGAGGTGGGGCTGCCTCCATCTCTCCTGCTGAAGCCATTGCACTGTGGACAAATACCTTAAGAGTCATTGGAGCAGGAGGCCTGGCTCACTCACCTGCTAGGCGAGTGCTCTACCCATCAGGCTATAGAGCCATTCTCATGCTTGTGCTCACTCTCTGGCCTGAATGACTCTTTGAGAGAGCGAGATTTTGAGCAGTTATGGGCTCAGAGCCAGTACTCCTAGCTCCACAATCCAGAACTTGAGAATGCTAGGTCCAGCTGCACAGCTGACCCCAGTCTTTATAATGGGCCGAGCCAAACCCACAGATCCGAACCAGGGAAGTTTGCATCAGAATTTCTGACAGGTCCCAGCTCCATAATGGACTGAAGCTAACTTGCACCCCTGGCTCCCGGGACTCTGGTGAAGCTCAGATTTAAACTTCCCTGCTGACTCTGTCTCCATAACAGCACACTCAAAATCCTCAAACCGCAGCTCTGAAGAGCACCGAACTCTAGCTCTAGATCAGAACGCTGTGGGTCAGACCTGTCTCTGCTTTCACGTGATCATGGTCTCATTTTCAAGCCAACTTGGGCTAGTTTATGCCTTTGTCTCAAAATCATGACAAACACTAATAGTGTTGGGGAAACCTGGCAATTCTGACTAAGTTTGGCTTTGAATCTTTGGGTTCATTCAAGTACAAAACCCAACACAAAACCCAAGAGCTGCAGCGGAACTCAAATGGGCAAAGTGCTATGTGTTGGAAGCCCCTGAGTGGGGAAAGTGCCAGTTTTTGCACAGAGTGAGCAGAAATGTAAGTGCTGAAATATTGCTCCTGCGGTATTGCCGGCCTGTCTGAAATACCCTGGGAATCTCATGAGATTCCCAGCTCATCTTCCAGCAAAAGCCATTCACACTTACGTGTGCTGGAGTGGGGCTGCCTTTTAGCACCATGATCCAGGTGGAAAAGCCAGGGGGTGATGAATGCATTTTTTTCTTTCCCTACTGTGTTTCTCGGCGCTGTCTCATTATCATACCAGATCTGGTTCACATCCTAATGATTGCAGCCTAGCTTTCCAGAGGGAAAATGCCTTCCTGAGATGGGAGTACTGTGGATGCATCAGAGCCAAAGATACTGCTGACTTTAGTGACCCAGAAAACTTGTATGAATGGGTGCAAGTCCAGCTATCGTTATTACATTTCTGGTAACACCCTCAAGGCAGACATCTAGGAAGGAACAATCCCTGCTCAAGCCCCCTGCTCAGCCAGGGTCCACAAACCAGTCAGCCTTTGATAGCATCCCCCATATGGTCAATCCCTGCTAGGAGATGCTAGGAGCATCACACCTGAACCTTGCATGGCCTGTAGGGATTTGGAATGAGTTTTCTACTACAGGGAAAACCAGGTTTGTTTGAACCATACCCTTTTCAAACCTCAGGGCCTGAGACCCAAGAGAATGTGGTTCTGACACAGATTTTGCAAACTCATTATGAGCCAAACCTGAAAGAGAGATCACAGCACTTTCCAGGAGTCCTGACTGCCAGCTCTGTTCTGGACAATGAACGTATACCGTCTATAAACATCTTCTTGTGCAGAAATAGCCAATATTGCAAGATGGTCCAGCACCCTTGTGGGATAACTTGGTTGCTGACTTTGGGAAAGGTATTCCCACATACAGGAGCAAGCAAACCAGACTGTATACAGCACAGACACGCACGCCCGCCCACAGTGGAAAACACCAGGACATTATTCTACAAAGCTGGGACGGACTCTCACAAGAGCACAGCCCCAAATTCAGACATCAGGGTGAAATGTAGGGATTCAGATCTGAATGCCCCCATCCTCAAACTTCTCAGGGTTGGTTCTGTGCCCATACCCCTACTGTGCCAATCTCTCTGACCATGCTCAGCCAGCCCTGCACTCTGCTCCTCCCTGCATAATACTGTATTGTTTGCTCCAGGGTTAATATTTCCCTTCTTCTCAAGAAGAAGGTGATTTAGCGCCAGTGTATGTTGTCTAGCCTTAAATAAATAAGCTGTGATAAATGAGTGCTGCTCCCCAGCAGGGAACATGTTAATGAGCTACAGGTGGAGCTGGATAATAAGGAACCTGGGCTAACTTTTTTCCATCAGCATCATACTATGGCCAACTGAGCTAATGAGCAAATAAAGCCCAAGGACAGCAATTTTAGATGGTTTTTTAAAAATAAATATACCCAGTATGTACCCACCGGGTAGAATCTTTAAATAAGCCCACCGCTGTCCAGGTGTCATGGAGAGAGGGTATGGGCATGACAGGTGGGCTGGAACAATTTTTACAGTGGGGGTGCTGCAAGCCATTGAACCAAACTTTAAACCCTGCATATGATGGAAACCACTTCAAGCCAGGGGTTGCGGCAGCACCTCCCTAGTACCCCTAGTTCGAGCACCTCTGGCAGGAGATCTCCTGTCACAGCACAAATAGAGCTCTCTGCTTTTCTCTGCTGGTTCTTGGTTCTGCTGAAGACGAACAGGAGAGGGCAGCATTGGGCAAGAGTTTCTCCATGAGATCCAGAGCCTTTCTGCGCTGACTGACCATGTAACAAAGGGACTTGGTGACCGGGCCCATGGGGTCTCAAAGGAATGCATGCACAGGGTTATTACAGCAGGAGTCCTGTGTACTGTAAATGTCCTTATTGCCCTTTGAATGGGGAAGGAAAGGGATGCCAGGTCAGCACGGCACTGGTCAAGTTCAAATCCATTACGCTCCCAACAGCATTGTCAGCTGGCTCTCAATACTGGGGTCTTGTTAGTTCAGTGCCATTGTTTAGTGGTGTTAATTTAGCTGCAGAGAACAGCCTATACTCAGTAAATAGATACTTTTACCTTCATCATCCATCCCTTACCACGAATCCACAGATTTCCAGCCTTGTAGTCATGCTGGTGAGGACTTTTCAATGCACGCTTAAAACAGACTGTAGTCATTTCAGCATCCCAGGAAATGCTGTGATGCTGGTAGACAGCTGATGTCCATACTAAGAGGCCACACCACTCATCCCTGCTTGAAAGCTGCGAGGGCACTGCACCGCCCTGATACTGATGTTTTGCCACTAACGCACTACTATCAACCTGGGACTGATTATGCCCGGGTGCATCATACAACTGCCCATGAACAAACACTGTGAACTCAAATCCAACTCTCATCAAGTGTTTCATCCTGAGGCCTGTTTATGGACAAAGCGCCATTCCAACACCAAATCTGACTGACTGAAGCATGATCGGGTTTTGAAATCTTATGCTGTGGCCATGCAGGAAGCAGTGAAGGCTTCTTTGCCTCTGCCTCTGTGACGGACCTGACAGGGGACGTGTTCTGGGTCATCTGGTTAATTGGAGCTGTTTGCACCAAATGACAAAACCAAGAACTTTTCATTGGGAGGGGCTTTCAAACCAAGGGCTGTACAAAAAAGCTTGACTGAGAGTTCTGCCTCAGTGGAAGTGACTCCTGGGGGACCACAAGCAGAGTCCTCTCTGCTTGCGTTGAAGCCCCAGAGGTTTGCAGGAGTTCTGGTGGTGCTGTAGTATGTGCCATTTGCTGCCAGTGCTTTAGGTCTATGTACCTATGACATCAGCAGAGTTATGTCACCTAGAGTGTCTGTTTCCCAAAAGGAAACAATGGTTAGACTCCTGCTTCAAAAGCCATCACGTGCCATGAGTAAGGCTAAGATTTTGTCATTGTTGTTTTTAGTGAAAGTAACGGACAGGTCACGAGCAAGAAAAAAATAATTCACAGAAACCGTGACCTGTCTGTGACTTTTGCTGCTGCAGCTCCATAGTTTCCACTGCCACTGTGGTGGCTGGGAGCTGCGGGGTTCTCCCTCTTCCTGAGGCAACTGGAAGCTACAGGGGGTGTCCCCCTTTGCCCTTGGCAGCTGAGAGCTGCAGGGTGACCATATTTCCCTAAATGAAAACAGGATACCCCCAGTTACTCACCCGAGCCTCTCCCACCTCCACCCCCAGCGAGGCTATCAATGGAACAGAGTCCCCTATCACAGGAACCCTGCCGGAGCCCTGCTGGCTGTCAGCTGCAGTCCCTCAGCCCCTAGGACTGAAGCACAAAATGTCACGGAGGTCTCAGATTCCATGACTTCTGTGACCTCTGTGACAAATGTAACCTTAGCCATAAGCAATTTCTCCAGCTATCACCCCATCTGGAATCTCCCATCGTTGTGGGAGGTTATGGAGAACATGGTGGCTGAACAACTAGCAATCCTGAGATTCTTTGGGGCTCTTCAGACCTAGTATGCTACTGAGGCTGAGCTGGTGGGTGTCTGGATGGTCCCACCCCTGGGGATGGATGAAGTTTGGAGGTCCACATTCATTCTTCTAGATCTATCACTATCACGTGCCTTCCATGCCATTGACCACAAGGTGATTTTGATACGTCTCCTAGCAGAGGTTGACCATGTGGGGGATGCTATCAAAAGTTGACTGGTCTGTGGACCCTGGCTGAGCAGGGGGCTTGAGCAGGGGCTTCTTTGGACTGGTTCTATCCCTTTTTTCTGAAAGCATCCAAAGGGTGGTCCTGGGCATTTGTTCATGGACCCCAAGGGCACTGTCCTGTGGGGTGCCTAGGGATTCCACATGGGGAATTATTAGCTAAATTGGAAAAGATGGGGATCAATATGAAAATTGAAAGGTGGATAAGGAACTGGTTAAAGGGGAGACTACAATGGGTCATACTGAAAGGGAATTATCAGGCTGGAGGGAGGTTACTGGTGGAGTTCCTCAGGGATCAGTTTAGAGATCAATCTTATTTAATCTTTTTTTATTACTGACCTTGGCACAAAAAGTGGGAATGTGCTAATAAAGTTTGCGGATGACAAAAGCTGGGAAGTATTGCCAATACAGAGACGGACTGGGACATCATACAGGAAATTCTGGATGACCTTGTAAACTGGAGTCATAGTAATAGGATGAAATTTAATAGTGAAAAGTGCAAGGTCATGCATTTAGGGATTAATAACTAGAACTATTGTTATAAGCTGGGGAGGCATCAGTTGGAAGTAATAGAGGAGGAGAAGGACCTCGGAGTATTGGTTGATCACAGGATGACTATGAGCCACCAATGTGATATGGCTGTGAAAGAAGCTAATGCGGTCTTGGGATGCATCAGATGAGGTATTTCCAGTAGAGATAAGGAGGTGTTAGTACCATTATACAAGGCACTGGTGAGACCTCATCTGGAATACTGTGTGCAGTTCTGGTCTCCCAAGTTTAAGAAGGATGAATTCAAACTGGAACAGGTTCAGAGAAGGGCTACTAGGCTGATCCGAGGAATGGAAAACCTGTCATATAAAAGGAGACTCAAAGAGCTTGGCTTGTTTAGCCTAACCAAAAGAAGGCTGAGGGGAGATATGATTGCTCTCTATAAATATATCAGAGGAATAAATACCAGGGAGGGAGAGGAATTATTTAAGCTCAGTACCAATGTGGACACAAGAACAAATGGATATAACCTGGCTATCAGGAAGTTTAGACTTGAAATTAGATGAAGGTTTCTAACCATCAGAGGAGTGAAGTTCTGGAACAGCCTTCCAAGGGGAGTAGTGGGGGCAAAAGACATATCTGGCTTCAAGACTAAGCTTGATAAGTTTATGGAGGGGATGGTATAATGGGATAGCCTAATTTTGGCAATTAATTTGTCTTTGACTACTAGCGGTAAATATGCCCAATGGCCTGTGATGGTATCATAGAATCATAGACTTTAAGGTCAGAAGGGACCATTATGATCATCGAGTCTGACCTCCTGCACAATGCAGGCCACAGAATCTCACCCACCCACTCCTGTATCAAACCTGTGTCTGAGCCATTGAAGTCCTCAAATCATGGTGTAAAGACTTTAAGGTGCAGAGAACCTTCCAGCAAGTGACCCGTGCCCCACGCTGCAGAGAAAGGCCAAAAAAAACCCCAGGGCTTCTGCCAATCTGCCCTGGAAGAAAATTCCTTCCCGACCCCAGATATGGTGATCAGCGAAACCCTGCGTTGTTAGATGGGGTGAGATCTGAGTTACTGCAGAGAATTCTTTCCTGGGTGTCTGGCTGGTGAGTCTTGCCCACATGCTCAGGGTTTCGCTGATCACCATATCTGGGGTCGGGAAGGAATTTTCTTCCAGGGCAGATTGGCAGAAGCCCTGGGTTTTTTTTGCCTTTCTCTGCAGCCTGGGGCACGGGTCACTTGCTGGAAGGTTCTCTACACCTTGAAGTCTTTACACCATGATTTGAGGACTTCAATGGCTCAGACACAGGTTTGATACAGGAGTGGGTGGGTGAGATTCTGTGGCCTGCATTGTGCAGGAGGTCAGACTCGATGATCATAATGGTCCCTTCTGACCTTAAAGTCTATGATTCTATGATTCACTCTGTCACCCCTCCTAATGGGGCCTTTACACGGGTTAATGAGACACATGAAGGGGCAGCTCTCAGCTTTATATCTTCTTCTCTTCTAACCCAGCTGGTCAGGGCCGGTGCAAGGAAGTTTAATGACCTAAGTGAAACTTTCACCTTGCGCCACCCTGCCACCTAGCTAACTCCCCACCTCCATGGCAGCTAACCCCGCCCCGGGAGCCCTCCCTCGTGGAAGCTAACCCTGCCCCCTTTACAGCAGATAACCCTGTCCCCCCATACCCCTCCGTGGCAGCTAACCCTGCCTGGGAAGCCTGCCCCAGCTCACCTCCGCTTTGCCTCCTTCGCTGAGCATGCCAGTGCCGCTCTAATTCTCCTCCCCTCCCAGGCTTGCGGCGCTGATTGGAGGAGAATTAGAGCTGGGGCTGTGTGCTCAGCAGAGGAGGCAGAGTGGAGATGATCTGGGGCAGGAAGCGGTTCCCCTGTGCGCCCCCCCGTTACTGTGGGTGGCCCTCCCCGCACCCCTCCAACCCAGCTCACCTCCACTCCACCTCCTCGCCTGAGCGGGCTTTTAGGCACCCTCAACCGCTAGGCGCCCTAGGCGGCTGCCTAGTTCGCCTAGTGGTTGCACCGGCCCTGCAGCTTGTATGTGATGGAGGGTTTCAGCTGGTGTCGAACTAAGCCTGGGGCTCAGGTGAGTGTGAGCTCCCTGATACTCAATGGAGTCTAGATTGGGATAAAGCTTGTAGGATGGGAAGGAAATGGAGAAGATGGCAGCGATTATGCCATCGCCCTTTACCTGGCAGTCTTGCTGGATGGTGGCTGTGATTGTCTCATGTGCATCTTATCAGCCATGCTTGCTATGGAGATTACAGACCTTCTTTCAGATGTGGAACTCCCAGCCTATTTCACCTAGTGGCAGAATGGCCGTAATGTGCTCCCCACCCAGCCGTACCATCAAAGTGATCAGAAAACCCAGCTAGCACAGAATGCAACACCCACCTAGGAAGCAACGCACCTCCCTAGGAGCTCTTCAGGCCTGCTGACCCCAGGATTTCTAGGGGAAGGGGAAAGGGTTGGTTTTGGCCTTTCTTACCCAGCATGATTTGAGTCCCAGTGACTTGAAAGGTGCCTCGCTTTCTATGTGGCACCCTGGCAGGCTAGCTCAGCTCAATGCTTGAGTGAACAGCCCTTCTAGGTATAAATGGGAAGAGGCTGGCAGCAAGGTGTGATCAGTCCAATACTCCTGATGTGGGAGCTCACTTCCTTCGTAGTCCCGCAGCCTGTGGCCAGCCTGCAAACCCACCTGTTTCCCCAGGCTTTTCTTTTGGGGGGAAAGGAAGATAGGTTGGGAAGGGGACTTGGGAGGGGGATTGTGTGTGTGCTGGGAGCTCAGGGTAGGGATGGCAGAGGTGGTCTCCTGACCTACTGACCAGCTCTGTTAGTGATCATGGATAAAGCTCCCAGGGCACTGGATGGGCCTTTTATAAATACATGAACTAAGAAAGCAAGGAGCCCGGGACTGCACTGATAGCATGTTAGTGCTGTGTTTGCAGCAAGATGTGGCAGAGGAAAAGCCGGTGTGAAGGGTGGGTGCCACCATGTCCCATTGCAGGAAAGGGATACATAAGGCCATGCAAAAGTTTGCAAACAGCCCAGGCCCCATTCAAATGCAGGGCCAGGGCAGGTTTGTCTGCATTTGGAGACACCAGCCCAAGTTCCCAGACAGCTTGTGCAAGAATGCCCAAGCAGCCAGCAATACAAAGTAGCATCCCTCTTCCAGTGCTTTCCTCCCCCAGACCGCAGCAGCCTCCCACCTGCTGCTGGAAGTCTTTGGCAGGGGCCTGAGTGACCTGGGGGTTAGGTAGGCCCTTTAGCACCTTTCCTGGGGCCTCAGGTGGTTCTCTGTCTCCTGCTGGCATGACTTGAACTCCCAGTGTCTTCTGGGGCAGGTGGATAAATCCATGCCCCTGGCTGCTTCAACTGTGGGGGACCATTCCCAGGCCAGCCAGTCCCCTACTGAGTGCAGGGTACAGGTGCCTCAGAATCCCTGAGGCGATCGCTAAGGAATCCTGGAGTTTCCTAGCAACTGCTTGCTGGTTGGGTGCCCCATAATCCCTAGCTTGTGGCTGCCTAGCTACCGTGTGGGGGTGATGATGTTTGTCTATCCTTGCCGTCTGGAGAGCCCTGGCAAGCAGTGGGAGCACTTCCCAACTGCCATGATGGTGTCTGGGGATCAGCCTGACCCCAAGCAGGTCTTGTAAGGACTAGAGAGGCAGCGACTACTCCAGGCAGACCCCCAAGAGTTTGCTCGGGGCATGGTCAAGCAATCACCCAGCCTCCCTGCCAACCTGCAGGAGTTAAGGGGGGTGACCAGCCTCAGCTAGAGAGGGAGAGGGGCCCCCTGCAGACAGCAGAGGTGAGATGGGAAGGTGTATTGGTATCATAGCTACTGGAGATGGAGAAGGCCTTTTAGGTCACCTAGGCCCATGCCCTCACAGACTCAGCCAGGGCTCGTGCTGTTTTGGGCACACATGTTCAGTTCATTCGTTGGGGGACTGGACTGGTTGATAACTAGGTCAGATACTGCATGGCCATGGCATGGTTCTCCTTGCCTATTCTGAATCTCTGGAGCAGTGGTTCTCAACCCACGGCCCAATCAGCACACAGCTGTGGCCCATGTGACATTCTCAGGGCCACACAGGTAGTATATATATCATGTGGGTGAGGCCCACAAACACAGAGAGCTGTGCAGATACAAAATTTGTATCCACATCCAATCTGTGATCCGCAAAAATGTGGATATTCATGGATTTGCAGGGCTCTAATTTAGACCTCCATCAAAGGTAAGAGCTTCTTGTATGACTGCTAGAGCCAATGTAGTACATAAGGACTTCTTTCCTTCTCTCGGCACCTCTCAGAAAATGGCTCAATGCCTGCTGGAGTCAGTGGAAGGACTCCTATCAACTTCAGTGGGTGTTGGATCAGCCCCTTAGGCCCCCTCCCCCCCCAGCACATAGGCTCAGCCTTTCTGGCCTCCCACTGATGTCTAAGGAGTATAATTCAGAGCAGAATCCAGGCCACTCATCTTGAATACAAACAGTGATCACTGGGGAACTAGCAGAGTATGGTATTTTGTATGCCTTTGGCTTCATGCATAATACCTACTCTGATCCTTCTCCCACCCAGGTTCACCCCAGGGTGGCTCCATTGATCTCACTGGAGTTCCTTCTGACTTGCAGCACTGAGAATGAGAGGAGAATCAGCCCCATGACAACTTTTGTTTAAACACCAGCTTTTGGCTTCTGTGTGGCACCAGCTCCCTGCGCGCCAGGTGCCTGGGAAATACCTGAGGCTGATGGAATCCTGCCTTATGTCTGATGCCAGTGGCCACAGCCCCTAAAGATCCCCTCCCATCTTTCTATTTCATCCGTGGAGGGTTTTCATACTCTGAGAATATTTCTCCTCTGTGGTTGTATCACTTCTCTCTCCAGTCTAGCTCTGTAGCTATGCCTGGTCATTGTGGTGTATGCCAATAGGGATTCATGTGTGGGACCCATTGTTCATTCCTATACTGCATGCCTAAGGGAGCCAGATTGAGGGCTACTTAGTCTGGGGTGTGCTGGAGGAGGTGGATAGTTGCAGTCTGCTCCCCCTTCCTCAGTCCCACAGAAGCCCGCCCCATGTAAGCACTGTGGGGTCAGAGCTCCATGTGTTGAGGGGGCCGGAAGCGGGAGTGGGCTGCTCTGGGTGAAACCATCCTCGCTTAAGCTCATGAAGGGTAAGAGGACATGGACAAAGGCAACTGATGGTGGCTGACCCTCTGCTCAGCAAAACCCACCCTGAGTGGGGCTGGAGCACATAAGCACAGGGATATAATATGGGAGTGTGGCTTCTGAGAGAGCCGTGCTGTCATGGGAGGAGTGGGTGGACTGCAGGGGCTATGTGGAGGTACTGGCACCCTTGAACAACCTGAGAGCTAGGAACAAACCACCTGTCTGTAGTATGGGAGCTGCCCGCCCCAGTGACGTGGAGAAAGCTCTGCAAGTTGAAGGCTGGAAGGGGCCAGGGTCCATATGCAGGGGGGACAAGCTGGGCTGTTTGTCTGGCGCTCCAGAGGAATTCATTCTTATCTGCATGAGTCTGAAGGTTTCCTGACGGCTCTTTAATGCCTGGGTGAATCCAAGCCGAGAAGTCATCAAGGCCTAAATTGGTGCCTGATTTCATTCCTTCACTATTAAATTGAGGGGGCTGGGCTGGCATGTCTCAGCTCATTGCCAAGGCTGCTGCTTCCATTCTGGCTCCATGGAAGGGGCTTTTCATACCCACTACTGCCGCAGAATCAGGGCGAGCCCTGAGGGGAAAGGTCGAGAGTGGCAGGCAGGGAGCACTCTGAGGGGAACAGGGAGTGGGACACAGAAGGGTCTGACTGGCTGATCCCTGAGCCATGCTCAAGAGCTCCCTCCCAGGGCAAAACCAAGAGGCTCGATGGTCTGAGGTGCTGAGCACTCAGTGCACCCATGGACACTGCTTAGAGTGGTGGGAGCTTGGCACCTCTGACCATCAGGCTGAAGGGATTGAGCTCATGCTGTAATACCCATCGGCTGCCCCCTATCCCAGGGGGAGCAGCCACACACCTGCCCTCTAGCCCCACCACAGGCAGTACCATGTTTTGGACAGAGAGGCAAACAGAGTGGGGATGGTGGACAGCTTCTGCTCTTCATTTCTGTCCCTGGATCCTGTCCTGCCTTTGAGCTCAGAGACCCGGAGCAGCCAAGAGCACGTTCGAGTGATTGCATGCTGAGATGCGCCTCAGTGAGAACGGCAGCGTGGGGCCCATGTTCACTGTGTTGCAGGGACGCCTGGTACAATTCCAGAGAAAGCGTTTGTTTCTAGTGGCTGGCCCTGGCCCCCCTTGCTAGGCTCTCCTCTGCTCATGCCCCGCACCAGTAAGACTGGCTCTGGCTGCAGAGGGAATTCTGCCCACAGTTATGTTGCCTCTTTCAGCTGGGCCAAAGCTTGCAGAGCTGTGTTCCTCCCAACCTTTTCTCCCCCTGCTTGTGGCTTCCAAAGATGGACTCTGGCCTAGTTCATTATGACAGTTGCACTCCTTGAGCTTGTTTAAAGGTGGCTGCTGCCTGGCCTGAATCACCTCTGTCCTTCTCCAATGGCTACCAAGAGCCTCAAGGGGCCTTTTAGGCAGCCTTGGATCACCAGGGCACACTGAAGCATTGGTCATTACCTCTTGCCCCAGCCACATCCCCTGCACCAGCTGCAAGGAGGGGAAGCTGTGGAGCCAGGGTGCCAGTTTCATGCCATGGGACTGTCCTCCTCCATTAGGATGACCCTCCACTGCTGGCTATGCCAGATTTAGGGCCATGCTGCACTAGCAGTCCAGTGCAAAGCTGCTGCAGTGCAAGGGCCTGCTAATTTTTTGCATTGCCTGGCAGCATCTGCAGCTGTGATCAAGAGCAGGATGTTGGAAACTACTCTGCCAAGGGTATGCTGCTGGTTAGAGAAGACACTGCGAAGAGGACTGTGGCTTGGAAGTCTGATAGAATTGCATCCCCAATTGTCTATGGGCTCAGCTGTCCACAGCATGGGGAGCTCAGAGAGATACAGGGAAAACACTCTCTCCCTTGCATTGGCATTGATCAGAGATGGAGAATTGGTCAAGAAATAATTGTCTTAAATTAAGGGAGGTATCACGGGGTATATGCATCCCATCAAGGTCAGCAGGGAGCTTATGCCCCACTGTCTCTCTGACAGTCTAATCCACAAAATGGGAGAGTGTGACCTAGCGATCAGAGTCCTTTGGGTTATCCTTGCTCCCAGGGCAGTAGTCAGAGTATTTTGGGGCTGTCCTTGCTCTCAGGGCAGCATGGCTTAGCAGTTAGGGCAGATTGGGCCACCACCCAAGGACTCAGGCCCTTAAGCAGGGCAGAGCAGCAAACACAGTTTGTTGTGCTCAATAGTTTAGTATTCTGACTCTGATGAAAGGTAGACAACTGCAACCTCTAGGCCTAAGGTGGGGGAGCTGCCACCCCGGTAGGGGCTGGCAGCATGGGATAGGGGGACCCAGGCCTACCTAGCTCAGGGCCCTAACAGTGGCGGAGTGTTCTGCCACGGGGTCAGCGGGGATCCACCCAAAACACGCCAACAGATTCTTCTGTCCTAAGACTGGACTAGCGTCTATTTCCCCTAGGGCACTTCCTACCCAGTCTCCTAGTACATCAGTCCATGGGGTTGTCTGCTGGTGAGGTTTGCAGCAATTCAGTCCCTTCCCAGGTCTCTGCTATCCATCCGGTGTCTGCCTGGGGTTCGGCATGCCTGGCCTCTGTGAATTGGGGCTCCCACAGCTCCGTGGAGCTCACATTATGCATCCTGCCTCCTCGGTGATCTGGTCCAACTAAACAAGGCTGCTTCCCTTTATACCCTGTCTCCAGGTTGAGTGTGCCCAGTGGGGACAGAGGGACCTGGCTTCCTTAGCCTTCAATGCACGAAGTTGACTTAATGGCACCTTTGCACCCTCTCCCCAGGTTGTGAGTTCTGGATTGCACCCCTGAGCGGCTCACTACAGCATTCCACCCTTGGAGTCGTTTAGCCTGCGATTTAACATCAATGACTAATTAATGTTGTGCAGAATGGATGTCTTCATTAAAGATCCAACACCTTCACCTTTCCCTTGAAGGAAGGAGAGGCCACAATAAATATCCTAAGGCCCTCTGAGATGTCCTGCTGCAAAACCAGGGATGACCAGATGTGCTATACCCGCAACTTCTACAGTGAACAGGGTCACGTACACTCTTAAAAAGACTACTCCCAGGCCTCTTTCTCCATTATAAAACAGCAAAAATAAGGACATAAACCCAAAGTTTTTAAAACCCTTTGCAGGTGATCTTTCTTTTATTTTTTCAAGGAAATAGGGGCAAATGTTTTTACTCTCTTCCCCCTCACTTCCATTTTACCCCGCTTAACATAAACCAGCATGCCTCATTTTAAACGTCAAAGGGTTTGGCTGCAAAGAAAGCCAAAGGCTATTGTTTCACCCTAGCCTTCTGTGTCATTCCCTCTCACTTCCCCTCTTCTGCTTCTGTTCTGTCATCTCTCCACCCCTTCTTTCCCTTCGTTCACGGGATGCATTCCCCTCCCACTGTCATAAGTGTTTCATCTGAAGAAACCGAATCAGGGCCCTAACTCAGCTCCCAATCAACTTCCTGGTTTAAATCTTCCAGGCAAACCTGCCCAGCTGACCTGGACCCTTCAAACAGGCTGGGAGTGGAGGCGGTGGTGTCCCATTGATGTGGTGCTTCAAAGGGAAACCAAGGCTCCTTCTGAAGGAAAACATGGGTCAAAACAAGGCTACAACGGGAGAGGTGTTAGGTCAGCAGATTCATCTTCCTAAGCAGAGGAGAATCAAAAGGAAGAGGAAGACCGTGGTCCTGGGGCAGCAATTTGCCCCAGCCCCGGGCCCCACAGGGGCCCCCACAAGAGTTTTTCGGGGCCCCTGGAGCAGGGTCCTTCACTTGCTCTGGGGGCCCCAGAAAACTCTCGCGGGGCCCAGGCCCCCGGAGCCTCTTCCGCTCTGGGTCTTTGGCGGCAATTCAGCCGGTGGGGGGGCTTCCACTCTGGGACCCGCAGCCGAAGTGCCCCGAAGACCCGCGGCGGGGGGTCCTTCTGCCCCGGGACCTGCCGGTGAAGTGCTGGGTCTTCGGCGGCAATTTGGCAGCGGGGGCCCCCTGCCGCTGAAGACCCCAGGCCCCCTGAATACTCTGGGCAGCCCTGACCAGGGGGCAAGGAAGAGAGGGTGGCCCTTTCAGCAGCAGTTTTGTGGCCCAACAGCCACATGATTTCCAGTGCTGACACCATCTCTGAATTCAGTTTCTATTGACAAAACCTAACACTGGGCTCCTGCTAGAAAGGGTGTGTTTGAAAGTGGCCATGTGGCTCCCAACTAATACTGGAAGAGGAGAGGGGGCTTCCTGGAGGCTTGGGGGAAGGGGCTAATGACTTCACTTTAAATACCTGAGACAAGGTCCCTGGCAGTAGTAAGCCACTCCCTGGTGGCCCTGCTTGGGTGGCTGATGCAATCTGCAATTCAGGGCAATAGTTCTGAGGAGCAGACCCTGGCCAAGGCTTCGGTATTATTCTACACAGCTGTGGAGTCCTAAGAGAAGAAGTGCTGGAACATGGCACTAGGGGCTTGCTGGGAGGCATAAGGGGAGCTAGGGCAGTGGCACCACAAGGCCTGCAAAAGTGGGGGGACCCATCATGACTGTGGTGACTGGGTTTCCTGTAGTGGCCTTTGAAGTGCATCTCCCATGCTGAGCTGTGAGCCTCTGCTCACTGGGTCCTTGGAACAAGAGTGAAATTCTGCAATGGCAGCAGTTACCCAAGTCTGGGTGACAGGAAACCGAGGGTTGTGGCAGGTGCCCAGCTTGGGACCCCTTACCAATGCCAGAGGGTGGGCGGGTGCTCAGCAATTTCAGAATATCAGGCAAGTTTGAGGTGTCTTGGAAGATCTCGGCTGGACATGGGGTGAACGCACATCCTGCTGCAGCTAATTGCTCTGCTGGGCTCAGATTGCAAAGCTGCATTTTTCACCACAGCTATTTTTACTATTGCATGGCCACTGCCTTCTTCAGCATAGCAAATCAAAGAGGTGACGCTGTGCGGTGACATGCTGAGGGGCCCCGCCCTCTAACTCACTCACTGACCCTTTATCGTTCTCAGTGAGCATGGGACTGATTCCCTGCACAGCGTTACTGGGCAGATAGGTGGATGGCCAATGCTTTATAGGGCTTCATTATTATCACTAGAATTGCCCTAACACCTAAGGATCCCAGCCAGGGATCAGAGCTGCAAAGCACTGGGCATTTCACATACCAACATCTCAATGCCACTCCCTGCCCCAGAGAGCTTGCAGTGTAATAAGATACAGATAAGAGGTGACCGAGATACAGACAAGAGGTGACCGGTGACTAGACAGGCAGGTGGGAGTGGGAAGGGATCAAGGTTCTAGCAGAGACAGATGTGTGTGATCAGTGATATGAGCTGCCAGCCTACCCAATGCCAGTGATTCGTTAAGCATCCTGGCAGATGTAGGTTTTACGAAGGGATTCAGACACAGACCCAGTGACAGCTTTCTGGGCTGTAACAGGGAGTTCTTCATAGCACAGGAGGAAGTGTGACAGTGCTTACAGGGCAAGCAGACAAGCAGGTGATCAAAGCTGGCATTGTTGGGAGGCAGAAGGCGGGGCTGGCATTGTGATAAGCAGTTAGACTGGATAGTTAGGGAAGGGCTCTCTGGTGTGAGGCCCAAAAGGTGAGGACAGGAAGTATGTGCCTGATATGCTGGAGAAGGGAAGCCAGTGAAGGACAGCAAGTGAGGACAAACCTGGCATTGCCAACCCCAAGCATTCAAATATCATAAGGCTACTCCAAAGTCATGAGATTTAATAAATAACTCTTGGGCTCTTTTAAGTGATCCTCTAGCTTTTGAGCTGTCAGGGCTCACATTTTCAAGCTTGTCTCCACACCCTCAAGGGCTCGAAACTTTAATTTTTAAACAAAGCTGAGAGTCTCACCTGACTCCAGGTGCTTAGGCTTTAAGAAAAACACCAACAATATCACCAGATTTGTGAGTTTTGCTGAATTTCACTCTTGTCAAACTACTTTGTGTCACCCCTCACTCTGCCATGCAGGGCAAGTTCCATCACACGGAAATGAGTTCCTATCCAGAGTGATCCCTTCCTTCCTGCAAAATAGGAGGAACCTTGGAGAGGCCATCCACCTGACCTCATTTCTCTAATCACCACCAGCAACGGAGATTCCCCAGCCTGCCTTGGCAGCCTCTTCCTTTGCTAAATTGTTTGAATAATTACCATCACAGCTAACTTAGATTTCCCCTCCTGCAGCTGAAACCCATTTGTTACTTTGTGTTCTGTTTGTACTGACTAATGAGAAGCTCTGGGCCCTTGCCTCCTTACTGCACCCTCCCAGAAAGTCAGCACACTTGTTTGGGGGTGAGAGAGAATTTTAGTTCTCAGGACAGATGGTCCCGTTGGTTGTGCTGGAGCCCTCTGTCTACAAAGCAGTGCCAGCTTCCCCCATACTGTCTTCTTTTATCCATTCTTTTATTCATTCATTCCTTTTAGCCTATCCATGTCTACCTTCCAGACCTTTTACCTTTGTTGTTGACAGCCTTTGAGCTCTCCGTAGAGCAAACCCGTGTGAATGGTAAGAGATAGTGCAATCAGAAATTGCACTGTTGGCTCCCAAGATCCATACCGCTAAGGCTGAGTGACACAAAGAACAGGCAGTGACTATCTTTTGTACGTAGGGGAAGCCACCCTGAATGTAAGTGTTTGCAACCCAAGTGCAGAGAAGGAAGGCGGGCACTGACTCCTGGGGAGGCAGCCTGCAACCAGTCAAGGCCAGTGCCCAAGAAGGACACGAAGCAAGGTGACGCCTTTCCTCAGAGATGAAACGAGACCATCATAGTCAAAGTCAACAGATTTTCATCCCTCACCAACAGGAAAGAGTTTTCAAGAGATTAGAAAGAGACTCTCTAACACTCGGGCCCATAAACACGTCCTGGACCTGACTCAACCAACACTCAGCTTTGGGTTTGTCTACATGGTGCAACAGTGTGCATCAGTGGGGTGTGAATTCTAATGTGCACCAACTTGTCACGCACTAACTGACCTGCATAGACACTGTTAGCGCACACTAAAAGTTCCCTAGTGCACATTAACATAGTCCCATTCCAAACAGTACCTTGTTAGCATGCACTTTTAGTGTGCACCAGCAAGGTCTACCCAGGCCAGTTAGTGGGTGAATCATTGATGTGCATTAGAATTCATATCCCACTGCTGTGCACTACTGTGCCATGTAGACAAGCCCTGAGATTTCAGATAAGGTCAGAACCTGAATCTGATTAAACTTGATCTTGTGTGTTGGAGTGGCCTGCCCACAGAGAAAGTTCAGTACTAAGACATTAAATAACATGGAAAGAGTTTGCTTTATACACAAGCTAGGATCCATATATTTACATGCATTACACTCATAAGTCTTTGTAACTATACTGGAGTAATGATATCTCAAATTGCCTAGGCTGCCTTTTCCAATCATTCTTTCCATCATTAATGCTTATGGCGACACACGCAATGGTTATTTATGCAACTGAACTGAGCTGGATTTTTATGTATAAAGTTGTTTACATTTCTTTTCTTGCTGGTTAATTAGTCATAATAACGTAGAAGCGCATTTGCTGTATTGGCAGTACTGAGTCCTGTGTCTGGAAAGAACATGAGTGAAATTAGGCCTTTAATGTTCTGCATTGAAGGCAGCAGTTTCCTGAAGAGTTGTGTTAAAGTTTTAGTGAATGGAATTGGAGCACTATCTGGCCATTCATCTTCTGTGGAAGAAATGTATTGGCAGAGGCCAATTTTCAAATTTAGGGGCCACAATAGTTGTCTAAGCATCTGACATGAGGCACCCTCTTTGAAAAAAGTTTGCTGAACTTTCTTTTAAATTAAAGATTCCCCTGCTGTTTTGAAGTCTTAATTAAATGAAAATAGTTCCATGAACTCAAATCACTCAGACGACCTATAAGAAAAATGATTTGATCTCAGCGGTAAAGGGAACTTGCTTACAGGTTCCCTAAAGGACCAAATTCTGCACTGCCTACTGGAGATGTGCTGGGAGGGGGGATGCAGAGAGATACTGCCAGTATGCTATATAGCTGAACCAGTCTGCCTGTGCACAGGGGAAGACAGTGTGATCTAGTGGATAAAGCACTGGTCTGGGAGTCAGGAGGAGACCTGGGCTGTATGGCCCTGTTGTATGATCTTGGGCGAGTCATTTTGTCTCTCTGTGTTGGTTTCCTCACCCACCCTGTGTCTTTAGACTGTAAGCTATTTGAGGCAGGCACTGTCTTTCACTATGTGAGTGTTTCAGGGCAAACCCTTGTCACAGGCATCCTCCTGCAGCCAATTTCAGCAATACAGGTGCAGCCCATCTCAGTTTCCCCTTCATCTGCCCATGCAAAGGATTAGCATCTCTCAAACCCTTTATGCAGCAACACTGGCACAGTCTACAGATCCCTCATAAGGAAATCAGTTCTTCCCAAAACCCCAAAGTTACAATGCAGCAGCTCTTCAATCTCATTCAAAGGTTACCATTTCCAGGTCATCCACCAGAAGGGTGACCAGATGGCAACTATGAAAAAATGGGACAAGGGTGCGGGGGTAATAGGCATCTATGTAAGACAAAGCCCCAAATATTGGGATTGTCCCTATAAAAATCTGGTCACCCTACCCACCAGAGAGTCATTAACCCCTCTGCCCCAGGGTCCCACTCTCCAGGCCATCCACCCAAGACTCCTAGGCCCACTCGTCTCCCTCGAGTCTTCTCCTGTGCCCCCAACTCAGATCTCCTGTGAGAGGATTCCCTGCAGTGTCTCACTCCTCGAGGCCTCCTCCTGTGTTAGTCCTACCTCTGCTCCTGGGATTAACCCTCCTGCCCCCCAAGCCAATCCCTACCTCTGGGCCCAGTTTACACTGCCCACACTGGCTCTTCCCCTCATTCCTAAGGGCCACTGCACAAACCATCCCATAATGCAGCAGGGCTCCCCAGCCCTCCCAACTGAAGTCACCAGCAGCAGCTCCTGGAGCACCTTCCTTACACCTCTGCTCTCAGGCTGCTCTTACCTGCCCCTGCCTCACTCCTCCTCCCATGCAGTCTTTCCTCTTTACATGAGCCAGCTGCCTTCTCATCAGCCCAGTTAGGAGGCAACTGAGTGGGCCCAGAGGCTGGTCTTAAAGGGGCCAGTCATCCTGCGACAGTGCATGCGTGTGTGTACAGCATGGAGCTTAGTGTGACTGGGATCATCTCTGGGGCCCCTTGGCACTGCCGTGTTATAGATAAGAAGAAGAACGTACAAGGTGACTGGCTGTAAGAACACTACAGGCAGCAGAGAGAGTCGTTACTGTAAGCAGCTGAAAAGCATCAGGCTGGAGCTGAAAGCAGCACAGTGTTACTGGAGATATATAATGGTACTGTTGGTCCAACATACTTATCTGGCCCTGTTACTGCACTGTCTGAGCACCTTGTGATGTGTCATGTAGTTCTCCTCACATCATCCCTGTGAGGGAAAGAAGAGCATTAAGGGGAACTAAGGCAACAGAGGAGCTACGGCCCAGATTCTCAAGGGCACATAGGTTCCTAACTTGCACTGAAATCATTGGGAGTGAGGTGCCAAGTGACTTGCCCCAGGTCACACAGGAAGCCTGTTGTAGAGCAGGGACCTTAACCCCTGGACCATCTTACTACCCTACATACCAGCCTTGGGCTCTGCTCCTGCAGTCAGATCCACATTGCCAGACCAGTCTGCCCTCCACCCTACCAACCTGGCTCCCAGGAGAATTTTCTTTACTATCAAGGCTCCACCCAGGCCCAAGCAGCTGATGGCAGAGAACTGGGCTTGGGGATAAAACACACAGTGAAAACTTTAGTGAGACTTGGGAAAACGAAGGCTTTGCCGAATGTTGTGTAGGGGAATTTGCATAAATCAGAGTAGAAATATATGTGTAAATAGGAGAGTGCAAATATATGCTAATGTATGGAAATGACAGCAGACACATCCAAAGTAGTTGCTGTTTCCTCGTTTCATGTGAAGATGTTGCTAACACATACAGAGGTCGGGCATGGGACCAGGTCTATGGAGCCCAGAGCTCTTTTCCCAGCTCTGACACTGACTTACTAGGTGACCTTAGGCAACTCAGTTTCCCTATCTGTAAAATGGTTTAATGGGACTGACCCACCTTTGTAAAGTCCTTTGAGATCTTTGGATGAAACATGCTATACAAATGAATTGGTAATTATAAGTGAATTATCAGTTAACTAGGTCTTTTAGCCTCAAGATGAAAACCTTGTCTGTGTCTTTTGGACCTTAAAGAAAAAATATTACCTAAGTTATATTTGTTCTTAACTACTAATTAGGATATATTAAACAGGGTTTAGATGCTCTGTGACAGGCATCCACTGCACAAAATGGGGGATAGCAAAGAACATTCACTTACAATAAGTAAAAGAATAGACCAAATTCAGAGTTGGTTAAATTCCACTGACTTCCACAGAACCTCTCCTACTCCCCACAGCTCTGAATTTGGTCTTATCTAATGAGTCACACAGGCTATTCAAGGCCAGAATATAGTAGGGGACGGCCAGCTTTGCAGTTAATGAATGAAGACACATTGGTTATGACATATTGGGCCAAATTCAGCCCTAGTGTAAGCAGATGGATCTCTGTGGATTTTAGTGGAGTTGCACCTGCTTACACCAGTGATGAATTTGCCCCCACCCCAGATGCTTCAACCTCTCCTAACTTTGATGCTTTCATAACTGTGACCCAACAGACTGTTGAGCAGCACAAGGCAGCTGGAACAGAGGGAAAGAATCTGGCTCCTTCCTGGTAACCAAGAGATGTTTCCGGGCAGGGCTGTCAGTTATAGTGCGGCAGTTATGTAAGCATTTTGCAGTTGTTTCTGGGGTGTGTTTTTCCCTTTGTACTGGGCTTAGAATTTAAAGCAGATTATAAATAAACCTAAGTAAATACATAAATAGCAAAGCAAGTACTTGGAATACAGAACACAGTCTGATTGTATTCTCTCCAAACCGTTGGTCTGCCGTTTAACAACTTCACACCTTTAGCATGCCCAGCACCTTAAAATCATTCCTCCTCCAACGGTGGACCACCGTTACATCTTTCTTGAGGCCTAATTCTTCAGCGGAGCGCTGTTCTGCAGCTGATCTGAGAGAAGGCTTTTTTCCTCTGTTAGTTCGGAGCTTGTGCAATATATTAACGATTCCACTGATATTTGCATGCGTCACTGTACACCAGTTCTTTTATTATATTTTTAATTGGTGTCCTGTATGTTCACTGAAGCCATGTTGCTACTGCTTCTGGCTTTGGTCTGGGCAGAATCTCTCAGAGAGTCACCACTATCGCCATTAGCTCTTGGCCAGACCTCTGAAGAGCCGTTTCAATGAATGATGTGGAATTTCTCCCAGTCTCAGGTTGTGGGTCCTGGTGGGCAGCATAATTTGCTGCTCTCCTGCTTGCAAAGCATCCAGCCCACCCTCCCCATTGCTAAACTACCACCCAACAGAAGGCATCAAGGAGGACAACCATGCCCCAGACATTGACATGAATTAAAACTAATTCTTAGGGAACTGAGTAGCTACTTGGGACTCAAACAAACATCAGCCAAACACCATTTGCTTTTGTCCACGCTGGTTCTGCATAAGTTAAGCAATGGGGCCACCTCTTTTCTAAGAAGATTGCTCCACAAGATCATTGATCTCACATTAGGAAACTTTCCCTAATATTCACACACGTTCATTTCGTCACTGTGACCCCTGGCTCCTCGCTATGTGCTAGGACCATCCTGAATGGTCTGCCTCCTTGCTTGGTACCTGCACCCTTGTAAAACTGTTCTCACATCCCAATCCAGAATCATTCCAGATCTTTGTACTCTCTCCTCTCACATCAGACCAGGCACCTCTCTAACCACTCTCATTGCTCTTCTTTGGACTCCCTGCAGCTTGCTGGTCTCTTTCTGCTGCTGTGATCCCACATGTACTGTGGTGCAAGAATCACGTAGGACAATGACTCTGTGCCACTTAGGGCTTCGACCACTAGTGCCCATGGAAATACCAAAGGGAGGGAAGCAGAAAATCCCATGCAGATCCCCTCACATAGCGCTCCCCAACTCATTCCACAGGGGAGTGCAAGGGGTAGCAGTTCCTTCAGCAAATCCCATTGATTCTGGGTGACTATTTGACAAGAGCTTTGCAAAAGGATGTGATACAACAGAAGACAGTAAAGGAGGGTACATTTGGGGCCAAAGTCAACCATGAGGGACCTGATGGTTCCCCCCCCAGATTTAAGTGGGGGAAATATGATGCACATTAATCCAAGCAGTGAAACAAATTGAGAGAGAATCCCAGTTACCTTAGCTGTTCCTCTGAGTCCCCAGCACTTAGCACCTCTGGAGAGTCCAGGAAGGTCTGCAAATGCACACCACTGAGCAGCTTGCTATACAGCTCCTTGCTAGGCGAGTCCCTCTCCTCCAAGTCAGCGTCACTTCTCCTTGGTGCTGTGCTGCCCTGTGTCTCTGTTACCTCCTTGACATCAAAGTTCCTCTCCTTCCTCGGCTCAAACTCTGTATGCAAACCGTTTGTCAGCACCAGACCGTTGACACTGCTGCTGTCACTCTCTGATTGCGTTTGCTGTACCCTGTTTCTCTGCATTTCACTCTGCTTCCATTGGTCTGGTGCCATTTCCAGATGTTCGGCCTCATGGCCAGTGCTGTCATTGCCTGGGCTTCTGTGTTCCTTTGCTCTGAATGGCTCAGCGCTATTCAGGAGGCTGGCTTTTTCATTGGAGGGATTTGTGGGCTCTGCTGGCCGTTCACTCCCATTATTACAGGCTAACATGGCTAGCTGCAAGCCCGAGGTATGTGGCTCATTATACTCCGCAGAAGATAATGGACAGTGAATGTTTTCATTCATGTTCAGCTTGTTCTCACAGGGCTTGCCGTTGGTTAACTCAGGCTCAGTATTATCTACAAAGGAGGAGAAACAGAAAATCGTGAGTGTCTGAAATTGTCACCATTAACGATGTTACTGTCTAATGACAGTTTCAAAGTGCAGAGGAATGAGACAAACACGCATTCAGACTCCTGGGCTGCAGCTGGGTGGGTGCCACTTCTTGGAGGTGATGGCTGGAGTGGGCTGAAAACTTTGAAAACTCATGCCCTTGCCTTAAAATAGAAGCCAGGGGAGGTGGCACATGTCAGAACTCTTTGTGCGTATGGCCTATGCAACAGAGGAAAGCAATCGTATGATCCAAACACAGCCACAGTCCCAAAAAATCAGCCCCTTCTCACTGAGCAGCGGGAGACACAAGAAGGCACATGCGTGGCCTGTTTCCTACATAACCCTCCCAGAAAAGTGCAGAGCCATTGCCTGTGAGTCAATAGTCAGTATGCCCAGTTCAAATGCACTTGTCCCCATGCTCATGCTGTGGCTTTGTCTTCCTCTAGTGGTTGGACCATATATAAAGATTTCTTAGTCTTCTACAGCCTTTGAGCTAAAGGCGCTTTCACAGGCAGTTGAGCTTCATGCTTTTAAATCCAGAGGTTCCCAGATTCAGCCCTCCTGAAAACCTGCTCTGGTGCCCACTGGACTGTGGGAGGTGTCTGTTACAGGTCAGAGTGGGGCAGATACTGCTCCTTTGAAGCCTTTGGCAGGGCCATCAGGCTAATGGCTCACAAACAAGATCTCTCAGGCCGTCACAGCACTGAGCAGGACTTAGTGGCTATTGACATGGGCATACCACTCTGTCTAAAACTCTGGCAGCCCCAACCATATCACCATAGCCCCTGTCACACCACAAAGACAGAAAACAGACTGGTGTTTGGAAGGTGCCCAGCTAATCACCACCCACAGCAGTGGGTATTGTCAATGAGGGCTGTTCCATGCTCTAGCTTCATACCTATGCCTGGCACTAAGGCTGCAATCATTCAGAGAATGGCCTGGTAGTACCAGAAATGCAGCTGCCATGTTTTCCCTCTTAGATTAAAACTCCTTAAAACTCTCCTTTGCCATGAGGCCTACAACAAACTTGACAACGGTTAGGCTGGTGGTGGACTGAACCCACTGTGTATCATTCTTTGTGCTCCACCTCCTGTCCAGCACCTAACACAATGGGGTCCTGGGCCAGGACGAGGTCTCTTTGTTGTTATTGTCATCATAATCTCTGAGGATAGGACAAGAAGCAATGGGCTTAAATTGCAGCAAGGGCAGTTTAGGTTGGGCATTAGGAAAAACTTTCGAACTGTCAGAGTAGTAAAGCACTGGAATAAATTGCCTAGGGAGGTTGTGGAATCTCCATCATAGAGGATTTTTAAGAGCAGGTTGGACAAACACCTGTCAGGGATGGTCTAGATAATACTTAGTCCTGCCTTGAGTTCAGGGGACTGGAATAGATGACCCTTTGAGGTCTCTTCCAGTTCTATGATTCAGTGATAACACCTAACAACAACAGTGATCATAGTAGCAGTGGATTCATTGCCTGCCCAGAAGGTAGCTTTTCATGGGAAGATGTCCCAGCATTGCAAGCCAGAGATTGCTGGTGCACAGGGGTACTGCTGCCAGTTGGCATGCCCATAAGGGGGTGCCGCAGTTGGCTGGCACACCCATGGGTGAGAGAGGACGTTGGGTAGGAGAATTCTCATGGTGGGAAGCACATCAGTAGCGAGGTGACTCTGCTCAGCTGTCATTGCCTGAGGATAGATGTCCCAGTGGTGAGTAGAGTGAAGCTTCAGAAGATGGCAGAATATCAGAGGAAGCACCAAAGTGGGTCTGAGCACCCACTGGTGTGGGGAAAATATTGCATTCTGTTAGCAGACTCATGCGGGGCACAGGGGTATTTGGAAACACCGCAGCATGACAGGTTAATGTCATTTCAGCATCAGAGGTATGGGGTACTTCCTCCCAGAAGTGTCTGTTGTTACGTTACCTCCCAGTTAAAAGGCAGATTCAATCCTGGGCGTGGGAATAAGAGGTGGGCTAGTTGCAATTTTTATAACACCTTGTAGTACAGCAGAGATGTGCAGACTTGCAAAATTATTCCTGCTGACTCTCTCTATTTAAAAATAGTTCCTTCACTGCCTGAGTAACACTTCTTTCCCCTACATGTAAATACTGCTGAAACATGTCATCTAGTTGCCACTTAAGACCATCACAAATGTGTCCTTTATGAATATCCTAAGAATTGCTACCCAGGCAGGACAAAAGAAGGTCAACATAGCACAGTGGGCAAATTATCTAATCTATCTACAGCACTACAAAAAGGCACCTTACTTTTTTTTAACAGATAGTGATGCCAGTCTTGCAAATAAAGTAAGTTGTTGCTGATTACAAAACAGTATTTGCATATAAAATAGTTTCAATTTATGTCCAGCCTTGACATGCAGCTGAAAGCAGTGACCTACAAACTGAACTTAAATATTGCTGAAGTTTCAGTATTGTTGGGCATAGTGAGGCGGTGTGGTTCCCCACCGCTCTGGAGAGAGATGAGCCCCTCTGGATGCCAGAGTGGGCAGAGCTAGTGAGCTCTGAGCCCACTCCCCAGAGGGTCAGATGGTGCCCCCGAAGTATAAAGGCTCAACCTCAGAGCTCACTGGAAAAGCAGCTGCCAGAGAGGCCAGATGCCTCTGGCCTAGGCCATGACTGGGAAGCACCAGTGACCCGCGGTCCATGCAAGGACTGGCCCGACCTGCCCTGCGCTCGCTACCCAGAGGAGTTGCCAGGCCTGCCCTGCACCAGCTACCTGGAGGAGTTGCTGGGCCTGCCTCTCGCCAGCTACCCCGAGGAGCCCATGATGCTGGACCCCCCGGAGGACACCACCCCAACCCAGGTACCACACGAGGGGGAGGTAGGAAGTAGCCCAGGGGTAGCCGACCCTAGTGTGGCTGCAGCACTGCCAGAACCCATGTCATTGCGTTGTGGCCAGGATCCCCACCGACACAGCAGTGGGTCTTCTGCCGCTGCTAGGGCCCCGGGCTGGGACGCAGTGGAGTGGGAGGGCCTGCGTCCCCCCTGCCACCCAACTTGTGGGTGGCAGTCTCCCCTTCTCCAAGGCCTTTTGGAGGCTTGGGCCTACTGTTGTTACTCAGCCCTGCTGGAGGGCCTGAGCACCTGACTCATTGTTGCCCCACCCTGACCTAGGGCCCCGGCCTAACTGTACTTATTTCTGCCCCCACCAGGGCCGCCTGGGGAGGACTCTCGCGGCCGAGCTAATTCCTCAGTACATAAACAGAGTGTAGTGAGGCGGTGTGGTTCCCCGCCACCCTGGAGAATGATGAGCCCTGGCTAACCTCTCTACATTGGGGTTCAGACAGAAGTGTAGAGGCATCTGAAATAATTTAAAAAGAAAAATGATTTCTTCACCCAAAGGGGGAGGATGGGATATTGGTTAGTGCAGGAACCAGGCAGCTAGGACTCCTGGGTTCTATTCCTATTTCTGCTGCTAACTGACTTGCTTGAGCAACTCATTCCATTTCTCAGTTTCAGTTCCTGTATGTGTCAAATGGGGGATAATGTTGTACTATCGGGGGGACTGTAAGGATTAATTAATGTTTGTAAAAGGCTTTGAAATGTTTGGATGCCATATAAGTGCAACTATTAATAATTATTATGATTGAAATTGGCTACTCCTTCAGCACAAATGCATATTGGCTCTTGAGAACACAATACATTCAGCTAGCTCTGCTGCCTGCGTTACAAGTTCTGACCCAATGAAAGAGGTGGGAATGTGAGAATCTTTAGTCTGAAACTGGAAAAGTGATGAAAAGAGAGAATTGAAAGGCAATAAAAAGAGATGATCTCCTCTTCTTCTCCTTCCCCCCGGAGAGCAAGGAACACTTGAGAAGCAGGAATGTCTGGCTGTGCTGCACAATGGACATTTCACTGCACAGTGTGTCAGAGAGACCAGTGGGGGTTGCCAGTGGCCACTGCCTTCCGTGCCCAACACATCCAAGCAACAGCAAGGAAAGATAGGCTTATGCCAGGATCTGGAATTGGGCCCCCTTTGGAAGCTGGGGAATGTTAGATCTGAACCATTGTAGCTGAACCCGGTACTGTACTTTTGGATCCAGGCCAGACCCAAACCCAGAAGGGACCTTGTTTTTTGGTTCCAGTTTAGATGCAGTGGAAAACTCATGAGTATGGCTGCTCTTCCAAGGGTTCTGTCATTCAGGGTCACAATGGCATATAAATAGCTCGTGAGATTTTGGCACTATTGAATCTGAACCCAAGCCCCAGTCTTGAGTTAGCCTTAAACCCACAGCACAGCCCAAACCCGACCTGGGTCCAGACTCTAACACTGCTTCTTTAGCCCATTGCCAATGCTTATATAACCTTTATACCAGGCAGAGTTGACAGCAACAAGGGCCGGATCCAGTACCTAGGGGTTCCCTTTCAACAATACAATGCAAAACCAGCTTGAGCTCCCACCCAGTGACCTGGGAAAATTACACACACACCCCTGGACACCTCTAAGAGGCAATACTCCCCCTCTTGCAAGCACAGAATCTTGGTGTAGCAAAAAATACCTTTGATAACAGGAGGTAAACAACTCAGCATTAAATTGGGAAAACACCACAACTAGGATACATAAATGCAAACCAAGAACCAGAAGACCCTCCCCCTAGTAGACTGGGTCATGTCCTTTCCCTTTGGGTTCTGAAGTCCAGCAACCCAAAAGTCACCCCACCCGCAGAGGCTGTCCTTGGTCAGTGCAGCCCCTGAGTTCAGAAGTTCACCTCCCAGCCTAGGTGGAAGCGGGGAGAGGAATGGAGGCACCTTTCATGCTCCACTGCTCAGGCCCTCGACAGCCGATTGCTATGCCTCTCTGTGACGTTCTGCTCCAGTCTTCACTGCCAACCACATCTCTCCACCAGCCATTTCACTAACCATGCCTTTCCACCAGCCACCCACACCACTAGCCATACCTCTCCACCAGCCATTTCACCAATAAGTCTTCAGCTCCCCTTAACACAGCTCTCAGTGATTTCAGCTGTTAGTAGGGGAGCCTCACTGCTGGTACACCTGCATAGTCTTCTTGCATCATCACCACTAGCCCAAAGTAGATCTAATACTTAGACCTAGGTATCAATGATTTCAGCTCTGCAGTATGTAACAAGACATTTAGTTGAGTCTAAATTAGCTCTGTTATTATACAGGGGAGAGAACAAAGTTCAAAATGGTGTTTGAGACCTACAAAAAGAAAATCCCACACCACAAGGAACAACCCCCTGTTCCCAATCTTTCTCTAGCTGCTGGGCTTTGGAACCCTGGCCTAGCAAGTGCTGCTCAGTTGAGGGTGCGTCCCTCAATCATAAAATGCCCAGTACAGTTCTATGGTCCTTGATTCACAAACCAGGATAAAAGCCCTTTATTACTTCTGCCCCAATAACAAAGAGTCTGGGGATCCCATAGCAGCCAAAATGACCATTTGGGCAAGCAGTCCCATCATGCTAGGCAGATGGGTGTGCCCATGCAAACGAGATCAGCCTCTGAAGGCCTTTTCCACAGCTCACCACAAGATGTCAGGGCAGAGCTCATTCTGACTCTGCTTACACTTACATTAGGAAGTGGGCCCTGCCTGCCCCAGAAGGCAGGCTGTGTGGGTTACACATACTCAAGGATCATGCAGGACTGGGCCCATAGGTAGGGACCAGAATCTGTGCTCTCCCCACACACTTTCATGAACTCAGAAGGATGCAGAGTGGAGCAGACAGAACAACCTGGAATTGGGGCAAGAGGATGAGATGGCTGAAATGATCAGGCATGGCTAGCACAAAGTTTCAGATAGCCTACATGCCTGCAAAGATGACATCACTTAATGGAGAAGAGATTGAGGCAGAATAATCAGCAATTCCTAGGGGTCCTGGAAAATGACCAAGGAGAGAAGAGAGTCACTTTTCTCTTAGACTGAGCTCAGCGACAGTGTCTCGTTTTAACCAAGGAACTCTCCGGCAAGCAGAATGGGCTTGGAGAGTGCCGGCAAAGAACGCAACTGAGAAGAAAAGCAGAGACCAGATCCCATTATCATTTTGTGATATACCACCTAGAGGAGGGACTAACTTCCAACACCCACACAACAATCTCCCCTTCCCTACCCAGGCCAGTCCCATCAACACCCAGACCTCAGGAGACTGAAGATTTTCTTTTTACTGAGATCAATGTGTTGAGGGATTGGCTTCCTTTTGAAAGCTGGCCACAGGTTCTGTATTTGTATTTGGTGCTGACATCACTGAATTGTAGGACAGAAGGAGCAAGCTAGGACACCATCGGAGTGAGGTCTTCTGAGGTGGGAAAGGATTCCAAGGGATGTAGCATAACAGAACTCCTCATGCGGGCACATGATAGTCAGGGCCTACCAACATCCTACTCACCATTACAGCAGTAAGTCTACCTTTGCATTATACACCTGCACAATCCCCTAAAATAACCAAGCTCCCCACTCATCTACTATGAGCAGGATCATTATAACTATGTTTAATATAAATGCTTCTTTTTTGCTGTTTTGGAGTTAGGTTCAAACCATGACTGAATACTGCTCTAACACACCAGGGCAATTTTTAATATTTGCAGGATATGATTAACTAGAGATCGGATTCTTTTCCTTTCCTCCCTACATTTGTTTTGTTTTCTTTGGCATCACTCTGTATTGCCACCCACCCTCCAGCCCCAGGAAGAGGTGTTGAGTAAATGATCAAATAGCTAGGTGGAAATGGGTAATACCGGCAGTAGTTTTAACCAGCTTTAATTCTAGTTAACCACTACTCTGGGTTAAAGCATGTTCAGGCCAATAATCTAGTTCATTTCTCTCTCTCTTGATCATCTAATCTATCCCCCTGTGTATTATTCTAGGATATATATTACTGTAGTTAACTCCCTCCTCCTATGGATATACTGTACCTCTGAATGGGAACACTGGTTGGTCAATGTTGGTTTTCTTGGTTCAGTGGCCAGACCAATCTACCCACCCACCTCAAAGAAGTCAGTTTTGAAACAAAACTGGATTTTGGGGGGGTTGGAGAGGAGAGGGTGTTTCTTACCCAAACAAAAAACTGAAAAAATTTCATTCAGAGTAATCCAAATATTTCAAAAGTCAATTGAATTGACATTTCATTTAGAAAATGTTGTTTCAAGATGAAATGTCGATTTGAAAACATTGTTTTGAAACCAAATGTCAAAATGAATCATTTTGACATTTCCAAGCTAGGGATTTTTTCAGGTTTTTTCCCAGCTGAATCAATTAGCTGAATTTGAATTCACAAATGGTTTTGGTGCCCTGAAAAATGCACTTTGACAAATTTACTATTCTCTAAAAAAATTCACCTAACCCTAGTCAGCATAGCTGAATGGCATTCTTCCAATCTCCATGGACTGCAATCGTAACAGACCCAACTGGCATGTGGTACTGTTTAGTATCAAACGAGGTGTGGTTTTTTCAAGTGTGACCCTCCACAGTATAATATTTATGATTCCATCATAGGATTTAGCTTGTCTCTCTCATTGGAAGCTATGACTGATAGACTGAAGCACTAATCCTCAGGCCAACTGAATACTACTACTGCACACATGCTCAAAATACTAGCCACAAATCTTATTCTTAAAGGCCATGATGGAGTACCCTCCCAAATCCTTGTAAATAAGAATTCACTGGACTTTTGTAGAGCTGTGAAGAAGGTGCCCTATCACTCAGTCCAGGACTTGGGGCAAGGCCATTTTACTGATATATACCCATGGTGCATCCCTGTATAGCTTTCCCCTGACTGCAGGCAGTCTCTCTCACTATTTGACTGATTCATTTGTGTCCCTCTGGAAATTCAAAGCCCCTCATTGGCAATGTTGATGGCCATTAGAAATCAGTAGAAAATGTGGATAAGCTCTCCCACTGCTTGTGGGACTCAGTGTATGTTCAGCATTTCTAATGCTGCATTTAGAATCCCTTCTGCGCCTGGAAGAAATAAAGCAGCCTATAACACCCCAGCAATGGGATGAGGTCACAAAGTGCCATGTTTCCAAAAACAGGTGCCTAAGTCGCACAATGACACCAGAAGGGCATTGTGCACAATGACACCAGCAGGGCATTGTGCATACGCCCCAGGCAGGCACACAAGCTAAGTGAGTCGCTGTGCAGGCACTAATAATTTTTGCACAGTTTTACTCAGTCTGCATCTGCATCTAGTGCACGTGGATTTCCCCACAGTCACATATGCAGTCTACTAGGAGGCATCTGGGTTTGTAATTGTAGCCCAAACTGTCCTAACCAATGCATGACAACTACAGTCTGCAACAAGGGACCAAATAAAAGTACAACATAGTTCAGAGAAGACTAATGTACTCTCTCGCCCAATCACCCTGATGTCTTCTAATCTGCACCTCTGTCCAGTGCTTGGACCAAGCTTGCAAATGCATGAGGGTTGAAAAGGTGCACTTAAGTGAGAAGTGGAGAAAAGTTTGAGAGCAGCTTAGGGTGACCAGATAGCAACTGTGAACAAATGGGACGGGGGTGGGGAGTAATAAGTGCCTATATAAGAAAAAGTCCCCAAAAACGAGACTGTCCCTTTAAAAATGGGTCACCCTAGAGCAGCTTCCCCTGCCTGCAAGTGGAAATCCATGTTAGATGTTTTCCATTGATTCCTACTGGTTCCAGTTGACCAACTAGGTCTTGGAGCAGAGTAATGGGGCTATTTGTCCAACATTTCCTGGAAATACTTGTTCTCAGAACAGAACTGATCCCCCAATTTCATCTGCTAGATACCATTAGAAGCCAACAGAAATCAGGCAAAACTCTGGGACCTACAGAAACCAATAGGGATGAGTAGCAGTCTGTGGGCATATATCTACACCAGCGACACCATCACAGGACCTAACCAGAGGTGTAAATATGTGGGCACATATCTACACCAGTGACACCATCACAGGACCTAACCAGATCAGCCACACCATCACAGGTTCATTCACCTGCACATCCACCAATGTAATATACACCATCGTATGCCAGCAATGCCCCTCTGCTATGTACATCGGCCAAACTGGACAGTCTCTACGGAAAAAGATAAATGGACACAAATCAGATATTAGGAATGGCAATATACAAAAAACCTGTAGGAGAACACTTCAACCTCCCTGGCCACACTATAGCAGACCTTAAGGTGGCCATCCTGCAGCAAAAAAACTTCAGGACCAGACTTCAAAGAGAAACTGCTGAGTTTCAGTTCATCTGTAAATTTGACACCATCAGCTCAGGATTAAACAAAGACTGTGAATGGTTTGCCAACTACAAAACCAGTTTCTCCTCCCTTGGTTTTCACACCTCAGCTGCTAGAACAGGACCTCATCCTCCCTGATTGAACTAACCTCATTATCTCTAGCTTGCTTGCATATATATACCTGCCCCTGGAAATTTCCACTACATGCATCTGACGAAGTGGGTATTCACCCACGAAAGCTCATGCTCCAAAACGTCTGTTAGTCTATAAGGTGCCACAGGATTTTCTTTGTAGTGACTCCCATTGGGGGCAACAAACCCAGAACCTTTGGCACTAGAAGGGTTGCCCTGTAGCTAAATGAACTACCTCTCAGTTGATGGCAGAAGCCAGCTCCATGGGGACATGTAACACACACTGAGCCAGTCAGTTACCCCTGGTAAAGCAGGCTCTTTAAATCACTCCTACAAATCCATCTGTTCCATGAGACTAATGTGAGCTGAATTCCACAGACCCTTCCACTGTCTGCTGCTTGTTTGTACCTTGAGAATGTAAGCGCTACAGGTTGGGGACCTGGTATTCTCTTGTTGATATGGGTGTTTCTACTTGTTGCTGCCTACACCCAAAGTCAGGGCCAGCTCTAGCAATTTCGCCGCCCCAAGCACGGCGGCATGCCGCGGAGGACGCTCTGCCACTCGCCGGTCCCGCAGCTCCGGTGGACCTCCCGCAGGCATTCCTGCAGAGGGTCCGATGGTCCTGCGGCTCTGGTGGAGCTGCCGCAGGCATGCGGGACCAGTGGACCGTCCACAGAAATGCCTGCGGCAGGTCTACTGAAGCCGCGGGACCAGCGGACCCTCCGCAGGCATGCCTGCAGCAGATCCACCGGAGCTGCCTGCCGCACTCCCAGCAACCGGCAGAGCACCCCCCGCTGTGTGCTGCCCCAAGCACGCCCTTGACGCGCTGTGGCCTGGAGCCAGCCCTGCCCAAAGTGCTGTGGTATATACATTGTAATATCTAGTATTCAGGATAGTCACCATTCTTATGAATATTATTATTAATACCATAAATAAAATATTAATAATAATTAGTGTAGTAAAATACATATTTATGAGTCACCCTCTGTTCAAAGATTCTGCATCCTTAATGCACTAGCATAAGAGAAATTACACCTGAGAACACAAAAACCCACAGGTAGGAGCTCAGCTTACTCTTGTCATCCCTAGATCTCAAAGCACTTCACCTAGGTCAGTACCGTTATCTCCATTATACAGAGGAGGTGGCTGAGTGATTTGGCTAAGTGGTAGAGCCAGGAAAAGAACCCATCTCTCCACAGTTGCAGAACCCTCAGATCCATTGGGCCAGGGCACTTTCTTTTACATAATCTGATGACACAGAATGATGCAAGAGAGCCCTCGGCAGAGACACAAGAAGCCTGCGTTTAGAGGCCAGGTGCCTCCTTGACTCACTTGCCTGAAAGAAATGGACTAATTCCCTTTATTGGCTTCATGCCACAGTCATCATGACAGGGAAGAAAGGCAGGACTGAGATGGGGCATCCTCTGCAGGTGCTGCAAAGTCCACAGCCCCCATGAAGAAACCCACTTTCCAGATCGTATTGTTAAAGTTCAGGGATGGCAGAATTGGGTCCCCGCCTTCTACATGGTAGCAGCCAGGTTCAGAACCATGCTTCAGCCCTTGTGCACAGCGGCAGCAGTGCTTGTCTGCCCTGCAGGGGCTGAAGCGCAGCACCCTCTGCTGTCCTGACACCCCCTGAACCCAACCCTAGTGCCTAACATAGTAGCAGCTGTTCAGACGAGGAGCATGTGCACCATCACCATGAGGACTCAGGCTCCTCCAGTCCTCCAAGCTATACAAAGGCCTCTCTCCTGTTGGCACCAACAGGGGCAGGACATCTGGTTCTCCTGCAGCTGTTCGCTGCTACTGCTGCTCTCTGTGCCAATCTCATTCTTCCTCTCCCAAGATGCAGGTGATCGGGCACTGTCAGAAGCACGGGCTATTGGCTCTTATAAACAAGCTACGTGTCTGGAACTTCTGAGAAGCTTCAGCTACCCAAACCCTGCATATGCCTCAAGCATTGGTGATGATGACCACAAATCTTCTGGCTAGTAACCTGCTGGGTTTGTCATGGGTTGATGTGCACTCAGCTTGCCAAGAGGCCTCAAACATGCATGGAAGCCTCCTTCCATGCATATGAAGAATATGGATCTGCACACAAAATAGTAAGAAATATGCATCAGGGATGGCTCAAGGCCTGATAGTACACAGGCTTGCTTTTTCTAGGGCAGGGGTGGGAAAACTTTTTGCCCCGAGGGCCACATCGGGGAATAGAAATTGTATAGAGAGCCATGAATGCTCACAAAATTGCGGTTGGGGTGTAGGAGGGAGTGCTGGCTCTGGGGTGAGGCTAGGGATGAGGAGTTTGGGGTGTTGGAGGATGCTCTGGGCTGGGACTGAGGGGTTCAGAGGACGGGAAGGGGATCAGGTCTGGGGCAGGGGTGCAGGAAGGGGTGCAGGTTCTGGCTAGGGATGCAGGCTCTGGGCTGGGGTTGGGGATGAGAAGTTTGGGGTGCAGGAGGGTGCTTCAGGTTGGGATCAAGGGGTTTGGAGAGCGGGAGGGGAATCAGGGCTGGGGCAGGGGATTGGGGCATGGGGAGAGGCTCAGGGGTGCAGGCTCTGAGCAGCGCTTACCTCAAGCGGCTCCCAAAGCATTGGCATGTCCCTTCTCTGGCTCCTACGTGGAGGCGCAGCCAGGTGGCTCTGCATGCTGCCCCATCCACAGGCACCGCCCCTGCAGCTCCCATTGGAGCACATAGGTGCTGGAATGGGGCCATGCTGCAGCTTCTGGGAGCCGTGTGGTGCAGCCCCCACCCCTGCACCCCACCCGGAGTGCTGGAGCCAGGCTGAGCCGCGTGGTTCGCCCCCTGACCCAGCGCCCCGGCTGGAGCGAGGCCAAGCCACTGGTGCAGCCCCGACCTGGTGCAGCTCGTGGGCTGGATTTGGCCTGTGGGCCGTAATTTGCCCACCCCTGTGTGTAAACTATAATACTGCTAGGCCCTAGTGGCAATGATGTTGTTCTGTAACTGTATATTATTATTACAGACAGGGCTAGTAGCATCACCTATTATGGTTGCCCAACACTTTCTATAATAAGACCCTGTTTTAGTTTGTATGTAACTTTGCCAAACTTCAACCATTTGGGCTGAAATTTTCCATGTTGAATTGTCTGCCTCAGGCTGAATTATTTTTTGGAAATTTCAGTCAAAATTGGTTGACTATTTCCAAGAATGAGGCTAGGAAAACATACATTGTTATGCCCATGTTAAAGAATTCTGGTGGTCTTTTCTATGAGAAGCTCTAGCACCTGTGCGCTTTGGAATGGGGATTGAAATTTGGTAGAGAGGTGGCCTCTGTGTCAGGGCTGGGTTTTGCCATCCTGTGAAAATTCACCCAGATTTAGCCCAGTTATAAGCCTTGAGGTGGTGGGGATGGGGGGGTGGGGTGAGAATTGCAGTCTGCACATCCTCAGTTGAGATTTGTTACAGCTTGGTAGCTAAATTCATGAAGATTCTGTCTGCACGGAGCATGTTCCTGCCTGGCGTAGCAGGGGATTGGACTTTCCCTGAAATTGTTGCCATGAGCCAGAGAGGGACCGATGAGCAGCATTGGAACTGAAGCCGGGATCCTGTCTCCCCTGTTCTTTCAGTGCACTCCCCATCCTCAGCTGAGTCCAAACAGCACCACATACAGAAGTAAAATGGCATCTCTACTCCAACTTGAGATTCCCCTGTTTATGCATCCCAGGATCACATTAGCCCTTTTGGTCAGAGCGAGCTTGTGTTCAGTTGATTATCCACCCCGACCCCCAAATCTGTTTCAGATTCACAGCTTCCCCATACAGTTCACCATCCTATAAGTCTAGAGTATTTGTTCCCAGAGGTATACATTGACTTTAGCCATATTAAAACATGTTGTTTGCTTTCACCCAGTTTACCAAGCAACCCAGATCCTTCCAACAGTGACCTGTCCTCTTCGTTATTTACCACTCCCCTCATTTTTAGGCCATTTGCAAACTTTTCTCAGTGATGATTTTATACTTTCTTCCAGGGCATTGATAAAAATGGTAAATAGCCTGGGGCTAAGAACCAATCCCCCCACACACCTGCTTGATTATTATTATTAAGGCTAAGTTTTTGTCACAGATATTTTTAGTAAAAGTCAGGGATGGTCATGAGTAATAAACAAAAATTCACGGAAACCTATGACCCATCCCTGACTTTCGCTAAAAATGTCCCTGACAAAAGTGGTAGGTGGATTCAGCACCCACTGCTGCTGGGGCTCCCGGATCCCCCACCAGCACCGCTGCGTTGCGCAGGAGTTCCGGGGTCCCCCTGCCCATGGGGCTGGGCTGCTGCAGGGTTCCCTCACCCCCAGGGCAGCTGGGAGCTGCAGGGTCCCCCAGCTGCTGGCCACAGCGAGGCAGCAGCAGGGTCCCCCCCCAGGGCAGGGAGCTGTGTGTGTATGTGTGTTTGGGAAGCCAGCTGAGAGCTTCAGCCCCAGGGCAGAAAATGTCACGGAGGTCAATGGAAGTCACGGATTCAGTGACTTCCGTGGCCTCTGTGACATAATCGTAGCCTTAATTATTATTATCCTTATTATTAGACGTGCTGACAGCATGTGGTGGCAAACACCTTGGATAGCTTATTTGCCACAAGAAAGCCAACCTCAACAGTTCAGGTAAGTAGCAAAACACTGCGGGCTCTTCACCATACTCATTCACTTTGTAGCTCCATTCTCTATCCTTTGTCTGTTGAAGTCTTGATTGTAAACTCAGCAGGGCAGGGATTGTCTCTTTTCTAAGGGTAAATCTACACTGCAATCACAAGATGTGATTGCACCTTACATATCCAGCCACAAGCTAGCTTTAAGCTACCTAGCTTGGTGTCAGGATCCCAAACAGGGCAGTCAGGGCCAAGACTCAGAGCAAGGACAAACCTGATGCAGGGAGGAGCAGAGGAGTTCATAGTCAGGTTCCAGACCATGGTAGATGCCAAGGGCCAGAGTCCAAGTCAGGTTTCAGGAGGCAAAGTCCAAATCAACCCAGGAGCAGGAGCACCTATTGAATTGCCAGGGAAGGGCGGGAGAAAGCCTGCCCACATCTCAAGGCCTCCCCTCTTCCTCTAGCCTAAGGGGAGGACCCAATGTTCAAATAAATCCAGTGGACAAAAAATGAAAAAACAGGGACAAGAGTGAAGGTCACAGAGATAGAAACAGGGAGCAAGAGGGGGACACCGAGCAAAGAACCCCAGACAGCGCCCACTGCTCCTCGAAGGTGTCCAGAGAGCCAGTGTACATGGCCCAGAAGAACTTGGCCTGGGAACATGACTTGAGGGATGATAGTAAATAGGCCCTGTAGTCACAGAGTACCCCCCATCCAACTTCCTCCTCCTGGTATGTTGGACGGCCACCTTGGCCAGGGCCAGGAGGAGGCTGATGAGGAGGTCCTATGACTTCATGGGGCCACAGAACGGGTGTGCATAAATCAGGAGGGGCGAAGAAAAGTGCAGGTAGAATTTAAGGAGAAGGTTCTGAAGGAGCCAGAAGAGGGGCTGCTACTTGCAGGAGCAATCATGGCAACTACAGGCAATCCATACCATTGCCTGGACACCTCCTGGAATGCCCTTGAGTTTATATAGGGCAGGGAGCCAAACAGGAGCCATGCAGCTGCTGTCTGTCAAACTCTTGAGGTGGAACTTCCCCTAATCTGTGTCCACAGCAGGTCATGGGAAGTGGAGCACAATATGTTTACAGCTGCTGCTGAGTGACGGAGAGGCTAGCTGCCTGGTAACTCTGGAAACCTGGGTTCTAGACCTGTGAGGCCTTAAAAGTGGGTACCAGAGCAGTAAAGCATCATCAGAGGCTAATGCTGGGAGTAATTACTCAGATCTATACTTCTCTGGGACCCAAGTTAGCTCAGGTACTTCTACTTCTGCTCATCCTAGTAATGGCTGTTGTCCAGAACCTCCAGTGGTAGACTATTTCACCCATACATATACCCAACTGGTAGATCTTTCTTTAGGTGGTGTGGCTTCTATGCCACTGAATTGCTCCCATCCAAGGTTCCCATGGAGCAGAAGGGTTACTAATCAGTGGCTTCAGAATGAACATGCCCTTTGTTTGTTCTCAGAGCACTGCCTCGGGGTCCTGTAAACTTCCCTGTGGTCATTCCAGGTTATGTCTGCCTGTTTCTTCCTTGTGTTTGTGGTGGAGACAAAGACTGGGGCTGCTGAGAGTTCTGGGAGAGAGCTGATTACAAAGAGAATGGTTACAAATGAAGCAAGTTTGCCTGATTTTAGTTATGGCTGGACACAACACAGCAGTTCTTTTATGAGCTTGGTTTGGAAACCTACCAGCTCTTGTTGAAGCTGAATGGCCAGTGGAAATAATTTATTTTTAATTTTCCTCCCTGTATTCAGATCTGGAAGGGTTCCCTCTGCCTGGCTGCTACCATACAGAGAAACTTGGAAAAGCTACTGTAGCTTATTTGTGTTCTTTACTTCTGAATGAAGGCAGGAGAGACATGGGGAGGAGGAAGCCTATAAACTATACTCAAGCCAGGCTGAGATATCTGAGGTTCATGCCTCTTCTGCCTCCGTGTTCCTGGGGCTATCTTTCGGCAATTGAGGGAATGTTGCTGGGCTTGCTTCTCTTTGAAAGGGGACTGTTTATTTCTTGTTTTGTAACGAGACCCAAACAGACAAGATTGAGAAGCAGAAGGGAAAGGCAGAGGAGAAGATCACGTTGTGATGCAGCTCATGGGGGACTGGAGAGGAGGAGAAAACAAACTCACCCAGCTCCCATGTGACAAGGTCAGAGCATTGGCCTGAAAGAGACAGCTGGGGCAAGCAAGTGGGGACAGAGGGAGAGAGCAGCTTGGCTTGGGCATCCTGAGTCTGGTCCCCCCACCTTGTTCTTGTGGAGGCACAGACACCTCTGCAAAGGGGCTGGCTTGGCAGCATGCCTCACCTTCTTTGCACAGATGCCAGTGAGTATGCATGGTGCAACCCAGAGCAGGATCAGGCCTGCTGGGTCTCCTGGCAGTGTCTCCATTGCATGATTAAGGGGTCTGCTCCAGCCCTATTCCTTGACCCTCCAACTCCACAGCAGTGGCAGAAACTGCATGTAGGGCCTGAGCCAAAGCCCATCAAAGCCAATGAGAGTCAGTCTGTTGATCTCCGTGGGCTTTGGATTAGGCCCTTGGGGAATGGCAGCTGCTTTGCCTGGCCCAATATCTCTTTCTGAGGAGTCTGTGGTAAAAGAAAAGATTGCAGCTGCTATTAGTAAACCAAGATCCATGCCACTGCTCAAGCAGTAGCAACCTCAGTGATCCATCCCTGTCATTCAGTCCCAGCTTCTGGCAGTCAGAGACTTAGGGACACACAGAGCATGGGGTTGCCTCCCTGACCAGCTTGGCTCATAGCCATTGATGGACCTATACTCCAGGAATTTATCTAATTTGCTCTTTTTGAGCACAGTTATGCTCTTGGCCTTCACAACATCCCACAATAACAAGTACCACAGGTTGCCTCTGCATTATGTGAAGAAACACTTCCTTATGCTTGTTTTAAACCTACTGCCTATTAATGTCATTGGGTGACCCCTGGTTCTTTTGCAATGTGAAGGGGTAAATAACATTTCCCTGTTCACTTTTTCCACACCATTCACGATTGTATAGACCCCTATTATACTCCCTCCCCCCCGATCATCTCTTTTTTAAACTGAACAGTCCCAGTCTTTTTAATCTCGCCTTATACAGAAGCTGTTCCATACCTCTAAGCAATTATGTTGCATTTATCTGTACTTTTTCCAATTCTAATATATACTTTTTGAGATGGGGTAACCAGAACTGTGTGCAGTATTCAAGGTGTGGGTGCACTATGGATTTATATAGAGGCATTAAGATATTTTCTATCTTATTATCTATCCCTTTCCTAATGGCTCCTAACAATCTGTTTTTTACCATCGCTGCACATTGAGTGGATGTTTTCAGAGAACTATCCACAATGACTCCAAGATCTTTCCTGAGAAGTAAATGCTAATTTAGACCTCATCATTTTGTATGTGTATTCGGATTATGTGTGACTGCAAAGGCTGGAAACACACTGTGTTTAAATGAAATCTGAGATTCTCATGTAATACCAGGACTCCTGGAGCTTGGACTTTAAGAAAACTACCAAATGTTGTAAGGCAGTGCAGGAGTTGCTAACACTGTGGAGCAAGTGGGGTAGGGCGGATGTGGCGAGGGGGGGAGCAGAGCAGGAATCTGGCCCAAAATGCTGCCTACAGCAAAATTTCCAGAACAAAGACAAAATAACTGACTTCCCATGTACTTTGTGCCCCCCTCATTCCCTATATTCTCCTTCCCATGTCTCGCGATACAGCTTGTTAGTGCCCCAGGTGCATCACACGCACCTACGTGCCGATGCCACGTTGCTTTGCTGTCGTTCAGGGACCATGCTTTACTCCCTGGTATGATTTCCCTCCTTTTAAAATGTTTCTGTTTGTTTTTACTCTAAAACTCTCTTTCTTCAGAACATTTTTCTTTCCTAGTTTGGCTTTTCTCCAGAATCTATTTTTACCTCCAACATATTCTCTCTCTCTCTCTCTCTCTCTCTCTCCCTTTCTCCTCTCCTAAATTATCTCCCCCTCACCACCACCATTTCTACCTTTAGACCTTACCATACTCCTCCTCTGATTCTGCAACGGTGTGGGTTTTGCTCACCCTACAAATGCCAGTAGGTGATGAGTGTTTTGGAGGATGAGAGGGCATTGGAGTGAATGTGAAGGGGTGAGCCCCACTTGCCAGCTTGCTGACAGCCCTTTCCAGGCACCGTATGTAAATTCTGCTGTGTCTGGGGAAAATGTTTTGTCTCAGTCCCTGTGTTAGCTCAGCCAGCCCCACACTGCACATGCCTGAGTATTTGATTGTAAAATTCTGAAGCTTACCCATTGGGTCATTTCCACGGATATCTTTAATCTTCAAGGTACATTCCCCTTCCTTTTGCCTCCTTTGCTGAACTCCACAACATGCAGATATATCACTGCCTAACAACACTGCTCCATCTTGTTACTGGTAAAACTGCTGGAAGACACTTCTTAATATGTCATTTCTGAAAGTTACCTTTCAAGTCTTTTTTTGTGTGTATGAAGAAAAGGTAATTTAAGGCACCAGCCTGCATCTTGGCAGAATTAATCAGCAGAATTCCCAAGACATAACAGGCAATTTCTCCTCTATGTCTCTTCCCCTTCCCCCAAACACAAATCACTCTGCGTACATACACGCACGTATGCAATTACAGCAGCTTCTCCTAACCTAGATTTTCAACCCCTCCAGACAAAACTCTACCCTTCTTTTTTTCTAGAGACAGAAATACAAAAATATTGTAAGTTTCATTTTTGTTTTAATTTTTTTTATTACTGGATAAAATGCAGATTTAAATCCATCTTTAGGTGACACACAAAACTGAGGTTGGGAGCACTTGTGGTCATGAACAATTCCTTGGCATCTTCCACAAGTGTAGTTCTATTGACCTCAGTGTGCTGGACAAATTCCAGTCTGGAACATTACATTCTGCCACCCTGGATCTCTCTGTGTCATTTCAGCTAGCTAGAATGTTCTTCACTTCTTGTCCCAACCTATTGTGTAGCATTACTGTGCACTGTTTAATAGCTGCTGTGATCCACCACAGAGTGGCTGCATTTGAATAGTGGGCAAAGCGGCCCAGATCCTGCAAGTGCTTACTGCTATGAGTAATCCTTGCTCATGCAAATCATTGACTCCAGTGGGACAACTGCCTGTGTAAGAACTGCTGTGAATAAGTGTCTGTGAGATCTCGCCCATAGCTCTTGTCACCTCTGTGATCAGGAGTGACAGGTGCAATATAAAAGTCTGACATGAATGCTATTTTTTTAACAGGTGGCCTGTCATGTTGTCATAACTTGATCTGCTATCCAGCTTACAAAGTGTGTGTTGGACATAAACGGTTAATGGAACTTATGGAGCGTGTGTGCGCACTAGACAGTCAGTGTCTACTAGGGGAGTGGAATGAGAACAGCTGAAGATCTGAGTCTTTGTCTTCCAGATAAACCTCAGCTTTGCTATAACTCTGCCTTGGCCCTCTCTCCTTCTGCTGCCTCCCAGCTAACAATGACAAGCTCCTTAAAAATCTGTTTGCAGTGTAGCTGTAGCCTTGCTGGTCCCAGGATATCAGAGAGACAAGGTGGGTGAGTTAATAGCTTTTATTGGACCACCTTCTGTTGGTGAGAAAGACAAGCTTTCAGGCTTACTCCTTCAGCCCTGAAGAAGAGCTCTGTGTGGCTTGAAAGCTTGTCTCTCTCACCAACAGAAGTAGGTTCAATAAAAGTTATTACCTCACCCATCTTGTACCTTTTAACATTCTGTCCAATTCCTCCCTCTCTGTTTGTTTGTGTGTGTGTGTGTGTTTTGGAAGAGCAGCGGCCAGGAACAGCACAAGGGCCACTGTAGCTGTCTTGCAGGGATGTCATTTTTCTAGAGCTCTTCCAAATTAGGCAGTAATTTAAACCTGAGAACCTTCCCTAGCAATTAGAGGGCTGTGCCTCTTTGCCCATGCTCATGGCAAAAGCTGTCTCAGAAATGCCCGCTCCCTAACTACCTCCTCTGTCCTGACACTGGGGTTTTCCAGGGAAATAAATCAGGAGTGATTGGTATTCAGCCTCAGATATGAATGGGATCATTCTAGCCCTGATATGCCTGACGACTGGATGCCTCCACCCCACTTGACCGCTGAAGTTTATTGATGGCTCCAAAAATAGATGGGCCAAATTCTGACCCTCCTGCTCAGCAAATGCCTGTTTGAAAGCCCACAGGGAGCCTTTCCATTGACTCTGATGAGCTTTGGTTCTGGCTCCAGGTGTAGAGACCAGCCCCGCAGTTTAGCTGCGCTCTGGGGACATGGGGCAGGACTGGTACCTCCATCTCACAGAAATTCCCCCATGTTCTCTCACTGCGGAGTTTGCCTACCTCACAGAAAAACACTTGGGGCCTGCCTCTAAATCTGGCAGATCCCAGGAAACCTGTGTGAGGCCACGGACATCCTCCCAGATGCCCTATACATCTGCACCCTGCAGCATGGCTCCACTGGAACTGTGCTAACAATGACTTGCCCACGGTCCCAAGGAGGGTATATGGAAAAGAGAATGGAACCTATAACAGTATTACCAAGTTCGTGTGGCTGGAGGAGGGATGATGCATGTCCCCAATGCCCCCATCCACGCCTGCCTCCGGTCTGCCCACTGCCCAATCTCCATCCTTTCCTACAGCAGGGACCCCACACCGCATGAAGGTGGCTCCCTGGCTCTAAGGAGCTGGTGCCACATTGGAGGCTGTAGCCACTGTCTGTGCAGAAAGAAGTGAAATGAGTGCAAGGAGAACAAGGGGCCTCAATCTGGTTCAGCGAGCTTGCAGAGGGAGGCTGGTGCTGGGATTAAGGCTACAGCTGAAAATTCAGGAAACCCAGGTTCTGTTCCCTGTTTGCCCTGGTACTTAGTCTCTGGGCCTCATTTCCCCATGTGTACAATGGAGATAACAGCACTGCCCTACCCCGGGGGAGTGAGGGTAGATCTATGAAAGACTGTGAGGTGATCCTGCAAATGGGAGCTGTATGAGAACCTCAGATATTCTGGCCATAGTTCAGTCCTCTACTGCCTACCTTAGCTCTGCATCACTACCAGCAATCAGATGTGCACCAAGAAAATATGCCTCCTGCCAATGAAAAATTACTCTCTTTTTTTTTTGGTACAGGAGCATATATCTCTTTGGATCCTGGCAATTGTTGCTGGCTATACCTGTCCCTTGTGGTTTAACCCATTGCTCATTGTCAATTTAAACAGCATGGCTTGCATCCTTAGTTTCCAGGGTAAATCTGAATCCACAGATAAAACAGTCCCCCACAGCCTAAAATACACCAACCACATGCTAAATCCGCCTCCCTCCTCCCCATACATTCACCTTTTGGGTAATCAGAAATTACTATGCGTGGCGGTTGCTTTTTCTTGAGGCCAAATACTGTAGTTCCTTATTTTTAATTTTTATTAGAACCTGCAGAGCCATTACCGTGCATTTGGAACCAAATGGCATGAAAATTTTCCACTTGGGAAACAATACCACTTTTCCTAGTTATAAACAAACACAATAAAAGTAGGTCTTAAAATCCTTAACTGCTTTTATGCCTGCACTCTTTTTGCAGTTACTCAAATGGGAAAAATAAACTGAGCCAGTTATTCTGCAAATATTCTTTCCTTTACCCTGAGTTTGCAACTACACAATGTGTTATGTACTGAGCCTTTCTCCAGCCCTTTGCATTAATGAATTAAGCAGTAAACCCCCTTTTGGTGACCTAGGGAAAAGGGATCATCTACCTTGTGCACATGGGGAAACAGAGCCACAGATATCATGTGAGTTGCCCAAGGTCAGACAGAGTGAGCGTGATGGAGCCAGAGATGGGATCCAGGGGTGGGGTTCTGTACTTTTCCAGAACTCACAGCCCAGTGGAAAGGGGGTGAAGGTGGCTTTAAACCACCTCTGCACCCTCCTAATCCTGAGCTGTTCTGAGGGCTGGAGACGAGGCTGCTGGCATAACTGGGGGCCTCTCAAAGTTACAACAGCCTCCTCAGGTTGCCTGATGGGCTGCAATCTCCACAGTGCTGTGTGCTGAGGCTCTCCCCAAAACACACCCTTCCTGCCCCCAGCCTCAGCCCAGCCCCAGCCACCTGGGCTTCGGAGGGGGCCCTCAGAAGGCAGCAGCTCAGTTGCAGGGTGATCAGGCCATTTTACACAAGCCAGTCTTCTTACCCACTGTCTAGGGGCCAGCGTGGGAGGGAGGATCCCACGGCTGGTCTCCTGACTCCCAGTCTTGTGCTTTCGCCAGGGGCGGCTCCAGGCACCAGTGCACCCAGCACGTGCCTGGGGCAGGAAGGCACGGGGAGCGGCTTGCCAGTCGCTGTGAGGGTGGCAGTCAGGCTGTCTTCAGCGGCATGCCTGCGGAAGATTTGCTGGTCCCACGGTTTTGGTGGCAATTCGGCAGCGGGTACGCAGAAGGCACGGGACCGGTGAACCTCCCGCAGGTATGCTGCCAAATCCACGTTATCAGCGGACCTCCCACAGGCATGCTGCCCCTGGCTTTCACACAAGATCATCTCCCAGAGAACATCTTTTAAGTACAAGGAAGCCCTGTGTGCCAGCCTTATATCTAGTTATTCTTCCTGCTATTTCCCATACTTTCAATCCTCACCTTCTCCAGGAAGAACCTGATACACATGAGGGTGTTAGAGAACAAAATGAGCCCCTTGTGTGTATATCTTGTGTGCTAAATTTGAGCCTGGATCACTGGCAATGTGGCACTTGTGCTGTAGGATTGGTCACTGATGTGCCATGGTTCTGATTCTGCTCCCTGGATGGCTAAGGTAAGATTTGTAAACAGCAGTCCCTCTGTCTGTTCACAGATTGTCCACAGACATGCAACTTTCAACAGACTGTAACAGAGCCTGTCAGAATGGCTCTGGGAGCCTTTCCTGGATGAGCCACCTCACTGACACATATTCCTGGACTCCCTTGCAATGGCTGTTTGCAGGGGTGTGAGCAAATGCGCTTGCGAATGCTAACGACACGGATGGGACTCCTCCCAAGGATATCTGGGAGTGGTCCTTGGCTGTGTGCACCTGGCTGTGCTTCAAACTATTTGGCTTCTGTTGAGAGGTTGGGACTCTTGGTGCACTGGACAGCCCAGAATCCAGACCCAGCGCTGCAAGCTGGGTGGTGGCAGGCAGGTCTCTCTTGCTCCCTGGTAGGAGGGTGAGGATTGATACAACGCAGATGGAACCAGGGCAACTTTCACTCTCCTTCAGCTTAACATCTCTCCTCCCCAAGAACAGGCTCCTTCTGGCATAGGGCACGTCCTTGAGCTTCTCCTGACCCACCTGATGAAGGCCTGAAGAATGAAGCCACATCTTGGTGGGCACCAGTACCAGAGAGAGCTGCTGTCATTGCTTGCAAGCGATGTAGACTGAGGACCCTTTCATCTGAAGGCAGCTGCCAGTCCTGGTTTGGGATGGGAGGGTTGACAGTGTGAGTCAGCTAGTCAGAGCACCCTCCTTTACCAGCCTCCCATGGGGAAGGGAGGGGGAATAGCCAGTGATGTCAATCTGCAGGAGACATTTATAATCAAGCACCTTCTTCTTCTTTTTCCATATGGCTCATGTAGAGTAGTGTAAGGGTGCGGACTCACTCCTGCGGCACCTCCTGCTGGTCTCTGTTGGGAATTAGCTCTCGAGCCATCGGAGTGCCCTCTGCAGGCCAGTGATCCACCTTACCGTTGGCCCCATGTCCCTCCCAGGACCCCAGTGCCCTTGTCTTGGGTGCTGCCCCCCCCTGGCAGTACCCCACTCTCTCTGGGTCTCCCCACCCAGGGGAACTCCCACCCCCTATCCCCATGTTGCCTCAGTCATGGCTACTGCCAATCACCATCTAGCCCCCACACCCTGGGGTGGGCTGCAGTCTATCAGCCAATCATCACAGACAACAAGGGGTTTGGACTGGCTGCCTTAACCCACCCTCAGGCTGCCCTTCTGCAACCCAAATACCTATGTGGGCCTAGGACCAGGCCCTGGAGCTTGGGGAGTTGCTGGCCTGGGGCTTTCTAGCCTCCAAGGCCTTTCCCCAGCCTTGCCTCACTCTAGGTCCCCGGGTGAGTTCCCCAGCAGCCAGCTGTCTATCTCTCCAGTCAGAATGAGACTCCTGAGCTTCTTATAAGGCCTAGTTGCTCAGTTTGGGGCATGGCCCCAGCTGCAGCCACTTCTGCCAATCAGCCAGGGTTTTGCTCTCTTCTGCAGCCCCAGCCCTCTGCAGGGCTTTTCCAACCCCTTCAGGGCTGGAGCGGGTGTTCACTCCGCTACAAGCAGCAATACAATTTCACCTGAAGTTGATTGAGCCAAATGGCTACATCAGGAGTAGCAGAATTTATTGCAGTAATGCCTCCTTCTTATTTATAAATTGGGCAGTAGGTAGTGATATGCTTGATGGTCTGTCATGGGAACCACACTCACACACCAGGGAGTCCTTGATTTTCCATTTGTGCATTAGATGTTCACATCTACTGTGGTTGGTTCGAATTCGGTTCAGAGTTGACCAAGATGACCGTGGAAGGTCAAACCCAGGAACCTTCTGTGTGGGATCTGACATGGAGTGCTTATTTTTTAAGTCTTGTTTAGCCCAATCTGCTTTCCAAACCTCCTTCTGATCATAGCCCGATTGCTTGAGGCTAAACGAATGTTCCCAGAAAGGCTTGTAGGACCTAAGACTTTGCAGGGGGGCATTGTCAAGGTCTCTTGAATAGGAAGCCATCTGTTTTCACAGGCTCATTGAGCTTCGTGGAATGTTGCAGCAGTTCAGTGTTTTGGCGAGGGAGTGATGTTAGACAGGACAGGTAGCCATGGTGTTCGAGTCGATTTAAGGATTCCCATGATCCACCACATCACTGTATTTAGCTGGGTATCCACAAGTAGTGTATGGCTGCATCTGCTCCATATTGGTGTATAATATTCAGCTGCTGAATATACAAATGCTATTGCAGATGTTCGCGACACTGATGCTAATGCACCCCAGGTTGTACCTGCTAGTTTCTGGATTAAGTTGGCTCTACTTTTTATCTTTGCAGCTACCTTCTCAAGATGATTATGGAAGGCGAGAGTGTGGTCAAGTTTCGCTCCGTGATATGTTGGAGTGTAATTGTATTGTACATTTTTACCACAGAAAGCTACTTTGTGTGTTTTGGCACTCTTATTATCAAGATGAAATGTGCTTACTATTTTTCCAGGGTTTGGTTTGAGCCTCCATTTCCAGAAATATCATTCCATATTTTGGAGGTCCTCAGTCAATGCTTTCTCAGTGTCATGGAGGTTTGTGCTTGGATTGTCACGGCAAGATCATCTGCATATCTGAATTTTTGTGATTTAGTTGGGGGCATGTCACTTATGTAAATATTAAAAAGTTTGCACAAGTATAGAGCCTTGTTGTAACCTGTTGTTAATGATATGGGGTGCGCTGGTCTTATAACCATTTACACCCTCAGGCGTCTGTTACTCAGCATGGTCCACAGCAGGTAAAGTGTTTGGTAGCAAGGTATAATTTTAGCAAGTTTCAGCATCAGGCCCTTAACCCATACAGTATCATACGCAGATGACAGGACAACAAATACTGTGCCAGTCTTTAGCTTTTTTGATAGTCAAGCCTCAGTGTGATTTGTGAGGGCCAGAACTTGGTCACAACAACTATGTTATGGCCAGAAGCCTGCCTGTTGGACAGGGATAATTGGTTCAGTAAAAGGGTGTATTCTTTTGAGGATGATACGTTCAAGAAGCATATAGGTCATAGATAATGGAGAAATTGGCCTATAGCTTCCCACTTCATTGGGGGGTTCCCAGGCTTTGGAATGGCAATTACCATTGCCTCCTGCCATATTTCAGGGATCCATCCTGTCCGTGAGGTAGTGGAGTACAATGTTGCTAGCCATTGGAGTCCTTTGGGGCTGAGATGGTGGAGGAATTCTAGCGGAATACCATCAGGGCCTGCAGCTTTCCCTTTTTTCATTGTGGTAAGTCCTTCTTTTACTTCTTCAGTGCTGACAGTGGAATATTCTCCTCAGGAGATTGATGTGTTTGGTAAAGGTGGTGATACACTTCTCTTCTTGTGTGTTTATCAAGTGGTCCTTTTGTGTTCTCCACCAGTTTGGAGGCTATTGAGTTTGGCTGGATTTTTGGTGGGCAGTACTCTGTAGGATTAGCAGCCCCAAGACATCGTAGTAGTGTCCAGGCTTGATGACTTGACTGTGTAAAATCAAGGTTTTGCATGCAATGAAGCCAGTGCTAGTCTCTTGCTGTGTCAAGGGAGTATAGCAGGGTGCTTTTGGGGTATGAGAGCCCCTGGTCTGATTGCATTGCCAGAGCAATTCCTGCGTCTCTCTCATCGAGCAGGGAGTGTGATTTTTCTGGAAGCATCTGGGAATGTTCTTCTTTTCCACTACTTTCCAGAGCCCTGTGAACCATTGATAGCATACCAGTCTTGCTGGAATCCCCTATGATTCAAGCCCCTAGGAAACAGCTGGTCAGGGAGAAGATCCTGCACATCCCAGCTGATCCAGAGTAAAGTGGATGAGGTCTGCCACCATATCTACATGGGAAGCCACCTATTGCCTTGCAGTTCAGGTCAGTTGCCAAGTAAAGGGAATGACCAGAACCATCTTTTCAGAGAACTGGGGGAATCCAGGGTCCTCCATCAGAGAGGGGCTGCTTTGGTATCTGGTCCAGCAGAGATACCTGGCCTCAGAACGCCTGTATCTACTAAGCCCAGGAAGCACCTGGAGCATCCTTTTCTAGATGAAGCAATATCCTAATTTCAAGGCTATTCAGAGCTCTCAGTGCTGTGTCAGGCCTCAACTCCAATGGGCCTGACAGTGCCAGGTACCCACCAGCATTAGGACACTGATGGAGCAAAAATCTTCAGTCCCGCCATGCTGATCTGAATGAAGACATGAACTGAATGACATCTCCAGCTAACTTCAGATCAAAGAGCATCAGTACCAATGCACTCAGGGCTAGGCTAGCTGGACTTTTTCACCCCTTTTTCACTCAGGAGAGCTGCCTGAATGTTGGGGGTCGAGTGGGCTCCTGAGGAACACAGAGCGCCTGGCTTGGACGAGAATTTGCATCAAGCAGCAGCACAGTGGTGTGTGAAGGCCCTGTGGCCTCTGAAGGGTTAGTCCTCCTCAGTGATCCTGAACACTGATTCTCACTCACCCCCTCGAAGATGTGGGGACAGGGGCAAGGCCTGTCATGCCAGACAGATGCTGATATAGGCAGAACTGGTACAGGCTCCATGCCCAGCTAAGGGCCTGAGCTCTGGATTGCTCAGGGCTAAAGGAGGACTTTAGACCTTGGAGGCGGACTTTGTGCCAGGTTCATAAGGAGCTCCCGAGGAGGCCGTGAGCGTGTGCAGGAACTCTGTCTGAGCACTGCTCTCAGGGACAGCACAGCCCACAGCAGAGTCAGTCATGCTCTATTATGAGGCGTAGGATACAGCCATCATGCCACCTATGAAGGGCATGCTCTGATGGCACTTGTAGGAAGTGTTCCAACAGCTGGGCCATCCTCTAACCACTGGAAAGGAAAAAGGAAGGAGGACAACCCCATGAGGTATAAGCTGAAGTCTAGCGATACAGCAGAAGCTGGAGATCAGTGACCCAGCACTGACAGACAGCAGATGTGTGGAGAGCTGACACAGCAGAAACCTAGGCTCTCCAAGGTATTGGGGCCTGAAGTCGTGAAACCTTGAGTTATCAGTGAAGTCACCATCTTTGCCCAACCATAGAACCTGGTAGAGAAAAGAACATGGAAGCAGTAAGTTGATGAAGGAAGAGGCAAGAAGGAGCCCATGAGGAGCCAAGCTGAGATAGGTGGGTACCTACTGCGTGAGCCATGGGCCAACTGGGGCAGTTACTTGGTAGAGCTGCCGCATGCGTGATGAGCACAAAAAGATGTGGTGGTTGAAGCATGGGGGTGCCGGTATTCCATGGCAAAAGCTAGTATGAGACATCCCTCACTGCAAACACTGGTGTTAAAGCATCAATCTGCCCTAATGGGTGATCTTCAGACAAAAAGTAGTCAATGCTCTTTTTATGTATTGAAAAGCTGAATGCTGAACTGTTGCTGAACAGCTACATATTCTGTATGCAGGGCTGACCTTCCCCTAGCACTGAAAGATTGGGACAGAGTAAGCACAAGGAAAGCAGACCTCCCTTTGATCAGGACCAACATTCCACTAGCTTTATAATGTAGCACGTTATTGTTAATTATTATTATTTTTCTGGTAGTACCGACCAGAAACCCCAATCAGGACTCCACTGTGCTGGGTTTTGTACAAACACACAGGAAGATACTGTCCTGCGTACAACAGCTTACCCTCTAATGCCCTGATCCTGCAAACACAGAACAATACATAGATCTTTTCATCAGAAGACCTTAAAGCACATTACAGAGGAGGGCAGTAGCTTTATCCCCTTTTTACAGTGAGGTAAACTGAGGCACAAAGAGGCAAAATGACTTGCCCAAGATCACTCAGCAGGCCCATGGCACAGGTAGGAATAGAATCCAGGGCTTGAGTCCTAGTTCAGTGGACTAACCATTATGCTATGCTTCAGATGAAATAATTTTACTCCCATAAATAGTTCCATTTGCCTCAAAGTTATGTTCGTGCTCAAGTAAGGGACCAAGAAAGGAGCTTAAAGTTGAGCTGGTTGAAACTCTTACAAAGGCAGTTTCCTTCCCTTGTTTCAGAATGGATCCTCTTTAACAAACAACTGTGGCACTTCTGCAATTGGAAGATGGATTTTTTTTTCCAAAAATTGTACTTTTCAAAAGCACTTTTCAAAATGTTGCCAGCAACATTTTTCTTTTCAGAGCAGTTTTTATTGTGAACACTCCCACCATGCGACTAAGCCAACAAATCAAAATTGGCAATAAAGAAACAAAAACGGGAAATCCAGAACAGTGAGCAAAAAAACAAACAACCCCCCCCATTCAGTCTTTGAAAAATGACCATATTTCATTAAAACAACAAAAAAAAAATTGAATGAGAAATTCTGAGCTGCTCTGGTACAGACTAAGGCAGGGGTAGACAACCTATGGCATGGGTGCTGAAGGCGGCACGTGAGCTGATTTCCAGTGGCACTCACACTGCTGGGTCCTGGTCACCGGCCCGGGGGGCTCTGCATTTTAATTTAATTTTAAATGAAGTTTCTTAAACATTTTAAAAACCTTATTTACTTACATACAACAATCGTTTAGTTATGTATTATAGACTTATAGAAAGATGTTAACATGTATTGCTGGCACGCGAAATCTTAAATGAGAGTGAATAACTGAAGACTCGACACAACATTTCTGAAAGGTTGCCGACCCTTAGACTAAGATCTAGTCTACATGTGACAGTTGTATGGGTATAACTGTCTGTTAGAGGTGTGATATTTCTAGATCAGGGGTGTGATAAATTTATACTGATACAAATCCTAGGGTGCATTATGTGAGTATAGCTTATTCCCCTTTTACAGGGGAATAGCCTTACTACTATAAAGCACATTTAGACCAATACAACCTTGTCCAGACTGGAGGGGATGTACTGCTTTACTATACTGATTCTGTTCTATTTTATATATGTTTTTATATCACATATCGTTAAAGCAGTACAACTTCCTAGAATGGACAAAACCTAAGATATGGTTCTTACAATTTGCTGTAAACTTTGACACTAGGAAATAGAACTGGTTGGGAATTCTTTGACTAAATATTTTTCATCAGAGAATGCCTGTCGAAACCAAAACCTTTTGCAGAAATGTATTGTTTTGATTAAACTTCTGCCAGGAGGGAATCCCTATTCCAGGATGGACTTTCTGGTCAATTCCAGAGGCCTCCTGAATAGCCAATTAGGGCATTTGCCTATTATGTAAGAGACCCAGGTTCAAGGAGTTGCTCCGTCTGATTTGGAGCAAAGACTTGAACCAGGGCTTTCCACACCTCAAGTCAGTTCCCTAGCCACCATCCCAGCTCAGAGCCCTAATCACTAGACTATTTGGCCTAGTCAACACTTAAAAATTAGTTCAACCTACATATGTCACTCAGGACTATGAAAAATTTTGCACCCTGAGTGCTATGGCTAGGTCGACCTAACCCCTAGTTGTAGATGCAGGTAGGTCAGTAGAAGAATTCTTCTGTCGACCTAGCTGCCACCTCTCAGAAAGGTGGATTAACAACACCAATGAAAAAACTCCTCCTGCCAGCGTAGGAAGCATCTACACTGTGGCACTAGAGCGGCACAGCTTCAGCACTGTAACTATGCCGCTGTAGCAACTGTACTGTAGACATTTGGCTATTCTAGGGTGAGGCCCTCTTTTTTTGAAAAAAGTTTCGAAAGCTCTGGGTTTCGTTCTGATGTGGGATGATGTGAAAACTTGACATTTTTCTAGGAATGGAATCTGTGTTTTCTGTCTAGCCTTACTACGAGTCCAATTCTCCTGCCTTACACCTTATGTAGTCATTTAGACCTGGGTAATGCAGTGTTGCCAACTCTCATGATTTTATCACAAATCTCGTGATATTTGGGCTTTTTTTTTTAAACACCAACTCCTTGGAGTCATGTGAATGCACCAGAACTTCAGCTTTCATTTAAAAAAAAGAAAAAGAAAAACGAGTAAGTAGTTGCAGAAATAAGCTTGGAAACATGAACCTCAAAGTTCCAAAAGAACTTAATAAAATAAAATAAAAAGAACTTAACTTTTATTGTTACGATCTCATGATTTTGGGGCTTGACTCGAGATTTTTGAATGCACAGTGCTGGCACTATTGCACTGTCCATGCGGTTCCATTCTAACATGGCAGTGGGTTGGACCCGCTTTGCCTTCATGTAAGTTACTACACAAGAGCAGGCCATACATATTTAATAAATGAATTGTTTAATTTATAAAATGCCCCTAGCACATTATTTAATGCATGGAAAAGACGAGAACCCCAATAATTGTAAACATACACTATGTCACCAGGAGAGACCGCCTCTAGCTCCAACACAAAGAAATCCAAAGTCACTCCTCTGAGTGGAAACTAAGTAAATTACCGTGGTCACGTATCTTGTAGTGACACAACAAACTCAGGCTCTACAGGACCAACAGGGAGGAGTGCGTTTCAGAGACTAGGGCCCATTAACTGAGAAAACTAGGGATACTGTTCTGGAAATAATGAGACAATCTTCTAAAAAGGCTCTTTCCCATCAGAAGCTGACATCCACTGAAAGTTTTTGGACAAGGTAAGAGGCAGTGCAGTCATCAAGATGAAGACAAAGGCCCTTGAGGCCACAAGATTGGTGCAAAAGAATGTATAGTCTTAAAGGTCACCCATTATACTAAAGGCACATTTATAACCAATTTATAAAGGTTACTAAAGGATAGATGCTATCAGCATGTCACAGACAGGTGGTTATAAGCATCAACAAAAAGCATGATAGACAGTTATAAGCCATGGTTATCAACAATCTGTTGATCTATGGGACTGTATGATAATTGATTAACTCTTTTAAAAACATCGATTAATCATTTATTAACCCTTCCTAACCTAGTGATAAATATACTCTTGATGAACATGTGACCGTCTTAAAACTTATGGCTGGGTTATTTAGGGGATTTCTGATAGGCTAATAATCTACCACTTCTACAGCTGATTTGAATCCAGTCCAGAACGGGCATCACCACCTGAAAGCTGTTGGAGAGCCAGCATGAAATAAGACAGAATGATCTCAGATGGCTTTCTAGAGGGCTCTAATCAGCCTCCTTATTGGCAGTTGTGTCAGAGACTGACCAAGGACTGAATGGACATGGAGAGTAAATGCCAGTCTTGCACCACCAGTGTGGTCTGTTTTGCACCAAGACTGGGTCCTGCTGACTAAGGCCTGGTCTACACTACGCGTTTAAACCAAATTTAGCAGCGTTAAACCGATTTAACCCTGCACCCGTCCACACAACGAGGCCCTTTATATCGATATAAAGGGCTCTTTAAACTGGTTTCTGTACTCCTCCACAACGAGAGGGGTAGCGCTGAAATCGGTATTGCCATGTCGGATTAGGGGTAGTGTGGCCGTAAATCGATGGTATTGGCCTCCGGGCGGTATCCCACAGTGCACCATTGTGACCGCTCTGGAAAGCAATCTGAACTCAGATGCATTGGCCACGTAGACAGGAAAAGCCCCGCGAACTTTTGAATTTCATTTCCTGTTTGCCCAGTGTGAAGCTCCGATCAGCACGGGTGGCAATGCAGTCCCAAATCCAAAAAGAGCTTCATCATGGACCGTACGGGAGATACTGGGTCTGATCACTGTATGGGGAGACAAATCTGTTCTATCAGAGCTCTGTTACAGAAGATGAAATGACAAAGCATTTGAAAAAATCTCCAGGCTATGATAGACAGAGTCCACAGCACAGCGCTGTGTGACAAGCGTAACAGAAAGCCAAAGAATCAAATGGACGCTCATGGAGGGAGGGAGGGGGTACTGAGGACTCCAGCTATCTCACAGTCCCCGCAGTCTCTGAAAAGCATTCGCATTCTTAGCTGAGCTACCAATGCCAGTAGGGTCAAACACATTGTCCGGGGTGGTTCAGGGTATATCTCGTTAATTTACTCTCCCTCCCCCCTGTGAAAGAAAAGGGAAAAAAATCATTTTGTGACTTTTTTCAATGTTACCGTATGTCTACTGTATGCTGCTGGTAGACACGGTGCTGCGGCACTGAACAGCAGCATCCTCTCCCCTCCTCTCCCCTCCGGCAGACAATACAGTACAAAATGACTGATAGCTGCCCTCATCATCCTGTGAGTGCTCCTGGCTGGCCTCCTTGAGGTCGGCCGGGGGTACCTGGGTAAAAATAGGAATGACTCCCGGTCATTCCCAGCAGATGGTACAGAACGGCTGGTAACTGTCTTCATCATAGCAACTGGGGGCTGAGCTCCATCAGCCCCTCCCCTTCATGTCTAAAGAAAAGACTCTGTACTGCCTGGATTATCATAGCAGTGGGAGGCTAGGCTCCTCTCCCCGACCACCATTTAATGTCCTGCCTGGACTATCATAGCAGCTGGAGGCTGCCTCCTCCTCATTTTATCTCACTAAAAAGTCAGTGTTTCTTATTCCTGCATTCTTTATTACTTCATCACACAAATGGGGGGACACTGCAGGGGGTGCCCCTGCAACCCAAGAGGCTTGGGGGAGGAGGGAAACAACGAGTGGGGTTGTTGCAGGGGCACCCCCTAGAATGGCATGTAGCTCATCATTTCTGCGGGATCTGACATGAAGTGGCTGTGCTCTCTGGTACACTGGTTCTCTAGTACACTTGCCCCATATTCTAGGCACAACTGACTCTATTTTTAGATAAAACATAAAGGAGGGAATGACCCAGGGAGTCATTCCCATTTTTGTCTTTGCGCCCCGGCCGACCTCAGCGAAGGCCAGCCAGGAGCACCCATGACAGCAGCAGACGGTACAGAACGACTGATAACCATCATCTCATTGCCAATTTACAATGGCATGGCAGATGGTACAGAACGACTGATAATCGTCATCTCATCACCAATTTACAATGGCATGGCAGACGGTAAAATAGGGATGGTAACCGTCTCTGCTATCTTGCAAAGGCAAATGAATGCTGCTGTGTAGCACTGCAGCACCGCCTTTGTCAGCATCATCCAGTACACATACGGTGACAGTGACAAAAGGCAAAACAGGCTCCATGGTTGCCATGCTATGGCGTCTGCCAGGGCAATCCAGGGAAAAAGGACGCAAAATGATTGTCTGCTGTTGCTTTCACGGAGGAAGGAATGAGTGACGACATTTACCCAGAATCACCCGCGACACTGTTTTTGCACCATCATGCACTGGGATCTCAACCCAGAATTCCAATGGGCAGGGAAGACTGCGGGAACTATGGGATAGCTTACCCACAGTGCAATGCTTCAGAAATCGATGTTAGCCTCGGTACCTGGATGCATGCTGCCGAATTATTGTGCTTTATGTGGCCACGTGCACTCAACTTTATATAATCTGTTTTACAAAACCAGTTTATGTAAAATCGGAATAATCCTGTAGTGTAGACGTACCCTATGGGTGGGGAGGAACCTCCCTCTGGTGCTGCCTGTGCTAGACCTGTTCTGTGGATGAATGAGAGGCCTTGTCCTTCAGCATTCTCAGCCTGGTACCTTTCACCAGCTCTAAATTAACTTTTTTTTAAAAAACTGAAAAAAGATCAAGCCATGCTTATTTAATGAAGCTCCCTGCAGGAGCTAGAAGAGATGAGGTCATTCTCTGACTCCCAACGAAAGCTGACAGCTCTAACTAACATTAAAGCCGGAGCCGACAGGAACTGAAATAGCATGATCATGCACGTGGCATTGAAATCAAGCTCCAGACCAATCTGACCTAGCCACATGCAGCTACTCTGAAAGTTGCCCAGACCCAGGAACAAAGGCACCATATTAAATGTTCCTTAACTGGGCTCAAGACCACCTTTGTTCTTGATGTTAGTAGAAATCATGCCAAAATCCAGCACTGCTAAGGAGATTCTGATGAATCTTTCAAAGTTAATGAGGGGTGATTGCTGATGACAGGGTCAGGGAGAGCATGAGCAGGAGAAGTAAAGGGGAGGAACACTTTGGGAGACTTCAGCTGGGGATGTGACCATGGCAGAATCTCTAGGAGGAAAAGAATAAGTCCCTCCACCCCTTCTCAGCACCTCAGTAAATGTTTTGCAAAGTGGCCTCTGATTTTCATAGATCCTAGATTTTAACACCAGCAGGGACCATTAAGATCATCGACTTTTGGATGCCCAACTGGAGAGCCCTTAACATGTTATAAGCAATAAACTTTAGTTCTGGAGAGTGTCCCTATGCAATGTCATTCCACTGCTAGGGCATCTCTAGGCAACCAAGCACGGTGCTGGGAGCCGGAAACCACCAGCTTCTAATCCCACCGCTACCAACAGCTGACTCTGTGTCCTCCACCAAGACAGGCAGGCTGGCATTCTGTGCAGTGCTTCCAGCCCGACCAAGCTGGGGAGGGAGGAAAGTGGCTTTACATGACCATTTGATCCTTCAGAATCTGGGCTGCTCAAAAATAGCCCCAGATGTAACTCAGAGGAGCAGGTGACTCTTCTAATTTACGGTGATCCATCAAAGCCAGCCTATGGGCTGTGGAGCAGGCCAGAATCCTCACAGTACTAGTCATCTACCCCCTTCCCTCAGCCTGTCCCCTGTCCTGGAGATTAGGAGGGGGGCATCAGAGTGCTACACTTGGGGGAATTTACAAGCTAGCTATGGTGCGTTAACAGCCCCTATATGTGATGGAACAGCTTAGAGGGGGCAAGAATCTGTCCTTTAACTCTTTTGTGCCTCAATTTCCCCACTGCACATTGGAGATGGGCACCTCATGGGGCAATGGTGAGGAATGGAGCGTTAACATTTGGAAGGCACATGGAGGCTTTTTGATGAAAAGGGCCCTAAGGGGCAAAGGATTCCCATTACTGTGAAAGCAATGAATAGAGATCACAGCAGAAGTAAATAGCCTCTCCTGCAACCTACCAACCTTCAGCACACAGTGGCTGTGATAGTGGTCCATACCTACTCACGCTCACCTAAGAGAGAAAACCTAAAAGCTCATTAAAGCATCTCTTGGCAGAAACCACATCCTCAATTACAAAAATCATTTCATTTTTTTTTTATGACTCAGAAGCCTGTGGGGTCTCGTAATCTAATTAACCAAAGCTCCTGCTCCTGCAGCTCCACTGTTTCAGAGAATACAAATAGCTGAATCTCTGGCATTGTGTATCCCCTCCTGGCCAGCCAACCAGCAGCATCCCTTCCACCGGGCCACCCCTGCCTTTCTGCGCTTTCATTGGGCAGTCCATGAACGAAGGACACGGATTGGCTAGTGGGGCTCACAGAACATGCACAAAGTAATAGGGCTCCCTAAACCCCTCATCCTGAGCCTCACCCCAGAGCCTGAACCCCCAGCCCAGAGCCTGTACCCCCTCGCACACTCCAACCCCCACCCCAGCCTGGAGCCCCCTCCTGCATTCTGAACCCTTCAATTCTAGCCCTACCCCGGAGCCCTCTCCCCTTCCTGCACCCCAACCCCTTCCCCAGCCCGATGAAAATGAATGAGTGAGCGAGGGTGGGGATTGGAGTGAGCTGGGGTAGGGTCTCAGAGAAGGGGCGGGACAGGGGTGCAGCCTCAGGGCAGGGCAGGATCAGGTTGTTCGTTTTTGTGCAAATAAAAAGTGGCAACTCTAGGCTCCATCTCCCTGCCACACACACAATTCCCCCAGTAGTGGCTGGTCCCTGACTGAGTTCAGAGGCAGTACCACAATGCTGATAATCAGAGGAGCCCATGGGCTTATGTGGCTGCTCCTCAGGGCATCAGGAACCTTTACACTGAAACATGTTCCCTCCCAGCTCCTAACAACCACACAGGTTGGGGTTGGTGCAAACTTAGCCCCTGCTGAGGGGACGGGGGGTGGGGGGCTTTATAGTTAATTGAGCTGACAAACACAAACCTGAATTCAAGCATTCTCCCAAGTTTGGCTGCAGGCCCTTCCCTCCCTGCTGCTAGTTCCCTCTGCTTCACAGACACACTCAGCGCCCGATTTGTGCTTACCCTGTGCCCCTGTATGTGGGCTATACCAGCACAGGGACACCACAAAACAAGGACATGGCTCATCCCTTCACCAGGGAATTTCCCTGGAGCTGTTGAGCAGGGGTCTCTGGCTCTAGTCTCCTGCCCTCCAGCAGGAGGTCTTGGCAAAGAAGCTTTGAGGGATGGGTATAGGGTGCTTGGGGGGAATGCCCAGGCATTCTAGAAACCTAGATATACAGCGCCTCTATCTTGATCATAGGGACAGCCTAGCGCCAATGCCAGGCTGAATCAGTGGCATTAGACCTTTTGTATTCCTGGTCTGGAAGGAATAGGGCCCAGCTGACCTGATGGCAAGAGTGATCCAGAAGAGCTGGTGGCTTCACTGACAGGGCGCTACAACCCAACAGAGTGCTGCCAGCCTCAAGCGTTCACCAATCATGAGACAGGGCCACCAACGTTACGAGATGGCTTAAAAATCACAAAAGTTGCAAAATAATAGATCTGGGGATCATTTTATTTGCTATCCGGCTTCTGAACCTTTAGGGCATGCTCATGCCACATATTCACAGGCTTGGTCTGCAACCATGAGGGCTAGAAAATTCCTTTTTTTTCTTTTAAGTGGACATTGAGATTCTCAAATAAGCCCATGACTCCAGGAGCTGGGGCTTGATGAAAATTTTCAAATATCATGAGACATGCCAAAAAAATTCTTTACAAGTGGCAGTACTGCTCATGCCCTGCTACAAGCAGTCAGCTGTTCCGGGGGTTGTTCCCGGAACTCCTTCCTTGCTACTATGCCCCATTTCATCAGCCCTTGGAACTCCTGGCAAGGTTGCTCAGTAGCTTGAGCTCCATCCCTTGGCTTTGCAGCCCGTCTTTGATGAAATCTCCTGCAGTGGTCCCAGCTTCCCCCTGGCTACATGACAGCAGCAGCCAGCCTTATGGGATGGAGGAGCAAAGATGTGTGCAGTCAACTCTCACTTGGATATGTGCAAGGGTCCTATTCGAATCATACTTTGTGCGTGCCATGGCATGGAAATAATTTGGAATAAGCATCTCCTTGTCACTCAGCAGTGTGCATGGCACTGCATTGCTCATGTGCTCAGAGCTCCTTTTGGAGTTCATAGCAGTACCATTCAGCCTTATTGAAGGGCCCGCCAGGAAGCGTTATACAGCCCATACACCACTTGCAGCCTGCAACCATGGTTACTGTAGGGCTCCAGCCTGTCCAGGTTCTGCTGAATTGTTTTCAGTGGCAGATGGAGATTGTTACCAGCAGAGCAGGGGGTACAGAGGTCTCCTTTTTGCAGGGGGAGCCATTGGACATCCGCACCACGACTCACTGTGAGGAAGACTGTGCTGCCCTGGCTCTGCTGGAGCAGAGGAGGAGACTCCAAGGAAGAGACCCATGGGGAAGAGGAGAGTGGTGAGAGAGAGGCAGCAGGGAGAGAGAAGAGCAGACTTTCTGGGGAAGAGGGGTAGGAACAAGTGAAGGCTGCCTCCCTGAACTGCTTCAAGGCCAGGCCAGCACTAGGCGGAAGCCCAGGGAGGCAGAAAGAGATGAGCGGCAGAAGACAAAGGGCCTGAGTCTCAGTTACTCCATCCCCACCATGGGGAGGCTTTGAGTTCCTGGATTTGAGTGCCTGGCCCCCACTGTAAGCTAGAGCACCTTTGAGGTTGCTCTATCTTATGCTCTGCTTCCTATTGTCCCCTACGTCTCTGAGAAGCCAAGAATAGCCATAGTGTGTTTGCTGTAGCCACAACCCCTATCCATCCCGTCTGTCACTCTCTGGGAGCTGGGGTGGCAGAGACACCTTAAGCTAGTTGTAACCAGCCAAGGAGGGCCCAGCTGGTGTCAGGAATGAGGACTTGCGGTTGCACCTGCCCACTCTCCAGCAGCCTACGAGCCCAGCTGAGCCACAACATGCCTGCAGCTGCAAGCTCTCCTGAGCATGCCTTGTTCCTCTGCAGCTCTACTCTGCTCTCACCCTCTCCCTCACCTGCTTCTGGCTTCAGCTGTGACCCTGGGCTCTGACTCCTGGTCCTGGACTCAGGCTGTAACCTACGGTGCTGTTCCTGGTCTGTGACTCCTGCTCCAACCACTAGGCATGACTGCCCACATCCCGGTTCGTAGCAGAGGGGGGGTTTCCTAGGGGCTCTTTAAATGCACTTTAGGGACCTTTCATGCTCCTGAAGCAGCCACACGGGGCCTGAGTGTGATGGAGCCTCAGGCCCATGGTACGGACAAGGAATGGGTGAGCAGGAAGGGCAAGCCAGGAACAGAAGGGTGAGAGGAGAGGAGCCCTTGATGAGGTGGTGCTCGGAAGAGACAAATGCATTGAGGGGTAGGCTGGCAGGAGGGGAGCAGGCACTTGCCCTGCTCTGCTGGAGTTTCCCCCTCCCCTGGTATGGCTACCCCTCTCCCCAGTCAAGACTTGCTTCTACCTGGACTTATTAAGATGCTTCTGAAGAGCAAAGTCTCTGCCTTTGAAATGCGCCAGCCTGCACCAATGGCTGGGGTTGCCCCAGAGGAGGAACCACCTGAACACCCTTGTTTAAGCTTCATCCCTTCCCCAAATGTTACTCCCCTGAAACCCTGGCAGGGAGAGTGTGGGGCAGGGGAGGATTAAAGATGACATACCTGGAGGTCCATCTCCAGGCCTGGAATTTGGCCACGAACCCAAATTTGTAGATTCCAAGGCCAGACAGGACCATCGTGACCATCTAGTCTGACCACCTGTGTAGCACAAGTGTCATAAACAGATAGCTAAGGGTTAATGTTCTTTTACCTGTAAAGGGTTAACAAAGGGAACCAAACACCTGACCAGAGGACCAATCAGGAAACAAGACTTTTTCAAATCTGGGTGGAGGGAAGTTTTGGGTGTGAATTCTTTGTTCTTTGCCTTGGTTCGGTGATCCTCTCGGCTCTGGGAGTGATCTCTCTACCTCCAAGTTTTCTAATATTCTGTTTCCAAGTTGTAAGTACAAGGATAGTAAGACAATAGGATTATATTGTTTTTTTTTTTATTTACATGTGTGTAGTTGCTGGAATGTGTTAAATTGTATTCTTTTTGGATAAGGCTGTTTATTCATTTTTTCTTTTAAGCAATTGACCCTGTATATTGTCACCTTGATACAGAGACCAGTTTATGTCTTTTTCTTTCTTTTTATATAAAAAGCTTTCTTTTTAAGACCTGTTGGATTTTTTTTTTTAGTGGGGTCTCAAGAAGATTGAGTCTGCAGCTCACCAGGGAATTGGTGGGAGGAAGAAGACAGGGGGGAAGAGAGAATCTCTTTGTGTTAGATTTACTAAGCCTGACTTTACATACCCTCTGGGTGAGGGGAGAGAGAGATCTGATCTCTCGGTGCTTGTGTTTCAAGGACTTGAATCAGGGAATCTCCTAGATTTGAAGCGGGGAAATCTGGGAGGAGGTAAAGAGGGTGGAATCCCTTTGTTTAGATTCACGGAGCTTGAATCTGTATATCTCTCCAGGAACCCAGGGAGGGAACACCTGGAGGGGAAGAGGGAGAAGGGAAGTAGGTTATTTCCCTTTGTGGTGAGACTCAGGGCATCCGAGTCTTGGGGGTTCCCCAGGGAAGGTTTTGGGGAGACCAGAGTGAGCCAGACATTGGAATTCTGGCTGGTGGCAGCGATATCAGATCCAAGCTGGTAATTAAGTTTGGAGGTTTCATGCTAGCTTCTCATGTTCTGAACTCTAAGGTTCAGAGCTGAGTAGGAGAGTTATGACATGAGTGGCAGTGGTGTGGGATAAGATAAGAATCCAGAAGCCAGTAGGAATATTATTTTCTTTTCCTCTGCTAGGGCTTTTAAGCAGACAGAAAGGCTTTGGTTTTAAAAAGAGCCAGAGAGAATTTTTTTTTCTGTTCTCTAGTTGCAGTTTGGCTTGCATATTAAGCAAGGAACTATTAAGGTTGACAAGGGGTCTTTTGTTAAACTATAGCACTCCGATTGAGAGTCAAGTACCCAGCACAACACGCATGCAAATAAAGTGGTTTTTCTGGTTTACTTTACATTTAAAAGATTATCTAGAGGAAGAAAAAAAAAAGGCACTGTTGCTAGGCAGACCTCAGGAGACAACAGAGAGCCAGCAGTTCAAACAATAAACACTAGAGGGCACCCCAACACAAGAAAACAGGAACCATGATTTCCAAGGCAAAAATGGAGGCAGAGAAACAAATCAAAGAAGCAGACCACAGGCGACAAATGGGAAAAAGAGGTAGAACTGAAAGAAAAGGAAGAAAACATCAAACAGGCAGCCCATAAAAGAGAACAAGAAGCCAAAAATGCAGCCCACCACAGAAAACTAGAAGAAGAAGAGGTGGCCCACCGCCGAGAAATGGAAAAACAACAAAAAGAAAGTGAAGAGAGGGAAAAACAGAGAAAGCATGAACTGGAGTTAGCGCAGGCTGGGCAACATGCTCCAGCCAATCCTAACAACCCTTCGCCAATTATGGTTCCACAGCACAAGAAATTTCCCACCTACAAGGCAGGTGATGACCCTGAGGCCTTCTTAGAAAATTTTGAAAGAGCCTGTCTTGGGTACAGCATCCCTGAAGACTAGTACATGGTAGAGCTGAGGTCACAGCTCAGTGGACCCTTAGCAGAGGTGGCGGCTGAAATGCCAAAAGACAGAATGAACGATTATAAACTGTTTCAAACCAAGGCCAGATTCAGAATGGGGATAACCCCGGATCATGCCTGTCGGCGTTTCAGAACCCAAAAGTGGAAACCAGATGTGTCATTTCCCAGACACTCCTACTATGCTGGGAAAAATTATGAGGCCTGGATATCAGGAAACAATGTTAAATCCTTGGACGAACTGCACCTCCTCATACAAATGGAGCAGTTCTTGGATGGTGTTCCTGAGGACATAACACGGTACATACAAGATGGAAAACCCAAAAATCTCACCGAGGCGGGGGAGATTGGAGCCAAATGTATGGAAGTGGCAGAAAGCAAGAAAGCTACTGTCAAGGGGAATGAATACCCCAGGGGGCACACCGACAATAAACCCTACAACCGAGGGCAACCCAAGACCCCACCTACAACCCAAGGAAAGCCACAGACACCCTATTCTTCCATCTCACCAGTCTCCAGTAACTCACCTCGACCCAGTGACCAGTCAGCTGGAAGATGCTTTAAGTGTAATGAACTGGGACCTATAAAGGCCAACTGCCCAAAGAACCCCAATCGGGTGCAAGTCATTACACCACCATCACCCAAAAGATCCCCAGGCCCAGATGCCTCTCAAATACCCTTGGAGCGAAGGGAAAATTTGAGAGTGGGCAGAAAGAAGGTTACTGCGCGGAGAGACATGGGGGCACAAGTGTCAGCTATCCACCAATCCTTCGTAGACCCCAAATTCATCAACCCAGAGGCTCAAGTGACAATTTACCCCTTCATGTCACAAGCTGTAGACTTGCCTACAGCTGAACTGCCTGTCCAGTACAAAGGCTGGTCAGGAAGGTGGACTTTTGCAGTTTATGACAATTATTCCATCCCCATGCTACTGGGGGAAGATTTGGCCAACCAGGTGAAGCGGGCCAAGAGAGTGGGAATGGTTACATGCAGCCAAACCAGGCAAGCTTCCCAACTCATTCCTGTTCCAGAGCCATCCACTGAGGCCCTGTCTGTGTTACCAGAGACCCAGACAGAGGTAGTGGACCCGGATCCCATACCAACAACTGAAACAGCCGCAGTGACTCCAGTCACAGACCAGGCACTGGAAAAGCAGCCAGCACCAGAACCTGTGCCAGCACTGACGACAGTGCTTGCAAATCCATCTTCAACCCCAACACCAGAGGTCGCCAGTGAGCCTGACCTGGCAGAAGCAGCAGACAACCACACCCAAGAGGCTCAGCCAGAGCCTGAAATAACCCCTGGTGCACCAGCGGAGAGTGGTTCACCAGCAACGGAAACAACCCCATCACCTACATCGCTTCCAGAGGGACCAAGCCCAAGTCCACAGTCTGAGGAAGAACTGGTGTCCCCAGCCTCAAGGGAACAGTTCCAGACTGAGCAGGAAGCAGATGACAGCCTTCAGAAAGCCTGGGCGGCGGCACGGAGCACTCCACTGCCTCTCAGCTCTTCTAATTGATCCCGATTTGTTATAGACCAAGGACTTTTATACAAGGAGACTCTTTCTGGTGGACACCAGAAAGACTGGCATCCACAAAAACAGTTGGTGGTTCCAACTAAGTACAGGGAAAAGCTCTTAAGCTTAGCCCATGATCATCCCAGTGGCCATGCTGGGGTGAACAGAACCAAGGACTGGTTGGGGAAGTCCTTCCACTGGGAGGGGATGCGCAAGGACATTGCCAAGTATGTCCGGTCTTGTGAGGTATGCCAAAGGGTGGGAAAGCCCCAAGACCAGGTCAAGGCCCCTCTCCAGCCACTCCCCATAATTGAGGTCCCATGTCAGCGAGTAGCTGTGGATATTCTGGGTCCTTTCCCAAAAAAGACACCCAGAGGAAAGCAGTACGTTCTGACTTTCGTGGACTTTGCTACCCGATGGCCGGAAGCAGTAGCTCTAGGCAACACCAGGGCTAAAGCTGTGTGCCAGGCCCTAACTGACATTTTTGCCAGGGTAGGTTGGCCCTCCGACATCCTTACAGATTCAGGATCTAATTTCCTGGCAGGGACCATGAAAGAACTATGGGAAACTCATGGGGTGAACCAGTTGGTTGCCACCCCGTACCACCATCAAACCAATGGCCTGGTCGAAAGGTTTAATGGAACTTTGGGGGCCATGATATGTAAATTCATCAACGAACACTCCAATAATTGGGACCTAGTGTTGCAGCAGTTGCTGTTTGCCTACAGGGCTGTACCACATCCCAGTTTAGGGTTTTCACTTTTTGAACTTGTGTATGGTCACGAGGTTAAGGGGCCATTACAGTTGGTGAAGCAGCAATGGGACGGGTTTACACCTTCTCCAGGGACTAACATTCTGGACTTTGTAAGCAACCTACAAAGCACCCTCCGACACTCTTTAGCCCTTGCTAAAGAAAACCTAAAGGATGCTCAGGAAGAGCAAAAGGCCTGGTATGACAAACATACCAGAGAATGTTCCTTCAAGGTAGGAGACCAGGTTATGGTCTTGAAGGCGCAACAGGCCCATAAGATGGAAGCATCATGGGAAGGGCCATTCACGGTCCAAGAGCGCCTGGGAGCTGTTAACTACCTCATAGCATTTCCCAATTCCTCTCTAAAACCCAGAGTGTACCATGTTAATTCTCTCAAGCCTTTCTATTCCAGAGACTTACAGGTTTGTCAGTTTACAGTCCAGGGAGATGATGCTGAGTGGCCTGAAGGTGTCTGCTACAAAGGGAAAAAAGAAGGTGGCATGGAAGAGGTGAACCTCTCCACAATCCTGGAACGTCTGTAGCGGCAACAAATCAAGGAGCTGTGCACTAGCTTCGCCCCATTGTTCTCAGCCACCCCAGGATGGACTGAACGGGCATACCACTCCATTGACACAGGTAATGCTCACCCAATTAGAACCCCACCCTACCGGGTGTCTCCCCACACCTAAGCTGCTATAGAACGGGAGATCCAGAACATGCTACAGATGGGTATAATACGCTCATCTACCAGTGCATGGGCATCTCCAGTGGTTCTGGTACCCAAACCAGATGGAGAAATATGCTTTTGCGTGGACTACCGTAAGCTAAATGCTGTAACTCGTCCAGACAACTATCCAATGCCACGCACTGATGAGCTATTGGAAAAGTTGGGACGTGCCCAGTTTATCTCTACAATAGACTTAACCAAGGGGTACTGGCAAGTACCGCTAGATGAACCTGCCAAAGAGAGGTCAGCATTCATCACCCATGCAGGGGTGTATGAATTTAATGTGCTTCCTTTCGGGCTGCGAAATGCACCCGCCACCTTCCAGAGGCTGGTAGATGGTCTACTAGCAGGACTGGGCGAATATGCAGTTGCCTACCTCGATGATGTGGCCATTTTTTCTGACTCCTGGCCCGAACACCTAGAACACCTGGAAAAGGTCTTTGAGTGCATCAGGCAAGCCGGACTAACTGTTAAGGCCAAAAAGTGTCAGATACGCCAAAACAGAGTAACTTACCTGGGACACCAGGTGGGTCGAGGAACCATAAACCCCCTACAGGCCAAGGTGGATGCTATCCAGAAGTGGCCTGTCCCAAAGTCAAAGAAATAGGTTCAATCCTTCTTAGGCTTGGCCGGGTACTACAGGCGATTTGTACCACACTACAGCCAAATGGCTGCCCCACTGACCGACCTGACCAAAAAGACCCAGCCAAATGCAGTTAAGTGGACTGATAAGTGTCAAAAGGCCTTTACCCAACTTAAGGCAACGCTCATGTCTGACCCTGTGCTAATGGCCCTGGACTTTGACAAGCCATTCCTAGTAACCACAGATGCATTTAAGCGTGGTATAGGAGCAGTTCTCATGCAGGAAGCAACGAATCACAACTTCCATCCTGTCGTGTTTCTCAGCAAGAAACTGTCTGAGAGGGAAAGTCACTGGTCAGTCAGTGAAAAGGAATGCTATGCCATTGTGTACGCCCTGGAAAAGCTACGCCCATATGTTTGGGGACTGTGGTTCCAGCTACAAACTGACCATGCTGCGCTACAGTGGCTTCATACTGACAAGGGGAACAACAAGAAACTTCTTCGATGGAGTTTAGCTCTCCAAAATTTTGATTTTGAGATTCAACACATTTCAGGAGCTTCTAACAAAGTAGCTGATGCACTCTCTCGTGAAAGTTTCCCAGAATCCAGTAGTTAAAAAGTGTTCTTAAAATGTGAAAGTCTTGTAGTTTACATACTTAGTAGTACATGTAAAGGTGCATGTGTTGTATTAATCTGTTTATTTTAAAGTTCTAGGAGGAAATCACCGCCAGTGAGGTTCCCCACTGTCTGCAATTTGGGGGGCGTGTCATAAACAGATAGCTAAGGGTTAATGTTCTTTTACCTGTAAAGGGTTAACAAAGGGAACCAAACACCTGACCAGAGGACCAATCAGGAAACAAGACTTTTTCAAATCTGGGTGGAGGGAAGTTTTGGGTGTGAGTTCTTTGTTCTTTGTCTTGGTTCGGTGACCCTCTCGGCTTTGGGAGTGATCTCTCTATCTCCAAGTTTTCTAATATTCTGTTTCCAAGTTGTAAGTACAAGGATAGTAAGACAATAGGTTTATATTGTTTTTTTTTTTATTTACATGTGTGTAGTTGCTGGAATGTGTTAAATTGTATTCTTTTTGGATAAGGCTGTTTATTCATTTTTTTCTTTTAAGCAATTGACCCTGTATATTGTCACCTTGATACAGAGACCAGTTTATGTCTTTTTCTTTCTTTTTAAATAACGCTTTCTTTTTAAGACCTGTTGGATTTTTTTTTTAGTGGGGGCTCAAGGGGATTGAGTCTGCAGCTCACCAGGGAATTGGTGGGAGGAAGAAGACAGGGGGGAAGAGAGAATCTCTTTGTGTTAGATTTACTAAGCCTGACTTTGCATACCCTCTGGGTGAGGGGAGAGAGAGATCTGATCTCTCGGTGCTTGTGTTTCAAGGACTTGAATCAGGGAATCTCCTAGATTTGAAGTGGGGAAATCTGGGAGGAGGTAAAGAGGGTGGAATCCCTTTGTTTAGATTCACGGAGCTTGAATCTGTATATCTCTCCAGGAATCCAGGGAGGGAACACCTGGAGGGGAAGAGGGAGAAGGGAAGTGGGTTATTTCCCTTTGTGGTGAGACTCAGGGCATCTGAGTCTTGGGGGTTCCCCAGGCAAGGTTTTGGGGAGACCAGAGTGAGCCAGACATTGGAATTCTGGCTGGTGGCAGTGATATCAGATCCAAGCTGGTAATTAAGTTTGGAGGTTTCATGCTAGCTTCTCATGTTCTGAACTCTAAGGTTCAGATCTGAGTAGGAGAGTTATGACAACAGGCCAGAGACCTGCCCCAGAATAATCCCTAGAGCAGAGCTTTGAGACAAACATCCAGTCTTGATTTAAAAATTGTCCGTGATGGACAATCTACCACGACCCTGGATAATTTGTTCCAATGGTTTATTTACTCTCACTGTTAAAAAACATACACCTTATTCCAAGTCTGAACTTCTCTAGTTTCAGCTTCCAGCCACTGGATTGTGCTAGATCTTTCTTTGCCAGATTAAAGAGCCTATTATTTAATATTTTCCACCCCGTAAATACTTACAGACTTCTAAATAAGTGACTACTGCTGCACACAAGCATGCAGCAGAGACACGCAGGATGGATGGCCATAAGAACAGTTGCTTTGGGGGATAATAAAGAAATCTGAAGATTTTTAAGGCATTTTAACCAATACAGCTACAGTATATGCACAGACCCCACCATGATTGGCTGGGTTACCCCTGATGTTACAAAACCCCCAACCGTGAGCTATCCATAGGACAGGAGCCAAGCCCTGTAAACCAGCAAGGAAGTATTGAGGGGAAGAGGAGCAAAGCATCCTGGCCTGTCCCCTTGCGATACAGGCTCCCTCACCAGCTGGTGGTCCAGCAATGAGGAAGGATGTTAATGCGGGGCACTTGGGAGCCCCGTGGCTTCACTGTACAGGCTCACAGCTAAACTGTTGGCAGAATCAAAAGGTCCTTTGCTTTTCTGCAGCGCCCTGCCCATGAAGACTGCAGAGTGCTCTGCAAACCTCAGTGATTGAAGTACCACAGGTAGGTAGGAAGTATTGTTTCCATTTTACAGCTAGGGAACTGAGAGACACAGAGAGACTGAAGCCCAGATCCTCCACAAAAGCATTTGAGGTCCCAACTCTCATTGATTTCCATGGAAGTTAGGAGCCTGAACACCTCTGTGGACCTTAGTGAGTTGGCCAAAGTCACACAGGAAGTCAGTGGCAGACCCAAGAATTGAGCCTGTAACTCTGAGGCCTGTGCTTTAACCACTCAGCCATCCTTCCTGCTGATGGAAAATGGTCTTATTTTCAGGGACATCTGGCTCCCCCAACAGACGGATGAGGAATAGATTCCATGGGTCAGATCCTGTTTATCTGTTGTGCTTATCTAGCCCTCATTATTGTGGAGTCCAAGCACCTTACTACCTGTAATGCATTTCTCCTTCCGACACCCCAGGGAGGCAGGTCTGGGCTGTTATCCTCATTGTATAGGTGTGGAGCTGAGGTTCTAAGTGACTTAGCCAAGGTCACACAGCAAGTCTGTAGCAGAGCAGGGATTTGCACCTGAATCTCCCTAACCACCAAGCCTTCCTTCTCTATGCGGCATCCTCAGCTGGTGCAAATCAGCCAACCTCATTGAGTCTGACAGAGCTACACTCACTTGCACCAGGTGGGGATCTGGCCCCACAAGTGCCCATATTCAGCCTCCCACCCACAAGACATGTTACTGTCACATGGGGGAGGGTTTGGCACTTACTGTTTGCATGGTGCTTAATGGGCTAGATGGTACCTTTGTTGTGGAGGTGCCTCTGGACCCTCTGGCAGTGGTAACTCCAGGAGGGGTTCTCCTCGACCCACACAAATGAGTGTCCGGCAGTGTCAGTGTCCCCACCCTGAAAACAGAGGCAGCAGGAGCTCAGTCAGCTCTTCTGGCTAGCATGTGCACGGAGGGATGGACAGACAAATTAACCACCCAGCTCCCTTAAGGTAAGCTAGTGCCAATGCAAAGCTAGTAGTGGCTGTACACCTTGGCCATACTGCATCCAGCCCCTGCACAGGGGGAGTGGAGACGCTCTTTGCGCCAGATTTGGGCCCATTCTCCCCAATCTGCCCTTGCCCAGCCAGGCAGGTCCTGATGACATGAGGCCCATAATGTTGTTCTGGAGAATACAGCGTGTGGGCAGCCAGCCTCTAGTATTGAACTAGCTGCTTTCTGAAGCATGAGCTCATGTGAGACAGGGATCATTAGGCAGGAAAGCCCCTGGGCTCTGGGGGGACAGGACTCTGCAGGCCTCGTTCCCCACAGCAATGTCTTTGAGTCTGACACAATGCTGGCCCCAGTGCAATGGACACATTCTCTGATCTGGCTTCCTGCTGGACAGGAGATGGGGAATATGGCTATGGCCAGATGCCTCACTCTGGCCAGCTCCTTGTTCTGTACAAAGAGATTTCAGTGGCAGCTCAGGGTGAGGTTGTCACATGCAGCCAGGGCCTAAAGGGAGGTGTCATAAACAGATAGCTAAGGGTTAATGTCTCTTCCACCTGAAGCACCTGACCAGAGGACCAATCAGGGAACCGGATTTTTTCAACTCTGGGTGGAGGGAGTTTGTGTCTGAGTCTTTTGTCTGCCTGCCTGCTTTCTCTGAGCTTTGGAGAAGTAGCTCTACTTTCTAGTCTTCTGTTTCTAAGTGTAAGGACAAAGAGATCAGATAGTAAGTTCTATGGTTTCTTTTCTTTGGTATTTGCATGAATATAAGTGCTGGAGTGCTTTGATTTGTATTCTTTTTGAATAAGGCTGTTTATTCAATATTCTTTTAAGCAATCGACCCTGTATTATATCATCTAAATACAGAGAGAACATTTGTATGTATTTTTCTTTCTTTTTATATAAAGCTTTCTTTTAAGACCGGTTGAAGTTTTTCTTTACTTCAGGGAAATTGAGTCTGTACTCACCAGGGAATTGGTGGGAGGAAGAAATCGGGGAGATCTGTGTGTTGGATTGCTAGCCTGATTTTGCATTCCCTCTGGGGGAATAGGAAAGTACTTTTTGTTTCCAGGATTGGGAACAGAGAGGGAGATTCACTCTGTTTGGATTCACAGAGCTTGTGTCTGTGTATCTCTCCAGGAGCACCTGGAGGGGGGAAGGGAAAAAGGATTATTTCCCTTTGTTGTGAGACTCAAGGGATTTGGGTCTTGGGGTCCCCAGGGAAGGTTTTTCAGGGGGACCAGAGTGCCCCAAAACACTCTAATTTTTTGGGTGGTGGCAGCAAGTACCAGGTCCAAGCTGGTAACTAAGCTTGGAGGTTTTCATGCTAACCCCCATATTTTGGACGCTAAGGTCCAAATCTGGGACTAAGGTTATGATATGGTGTGCAGCTGGTGGGATATAGACAGAATCCAGAAGCCAGTAGGAATATTATATTTTTCTTTTCTCTGCTAAGGGCTTTTTAGCAGAGAGAGAAACAGTTGGTTTTAAAAGGGAACTAGAGAGAATTTTTTTTTCTGCTCTCTCTGGCAGTTTGTGGCTTGCATGTTAAGCAAGAAGCCATTACCAGACTGTTAAGGGTCTTTTGTCATGCAATAGCCCTCCCATTAGGAGAGTCATTACCAGCACTATATGAATGCAAATAAAGTGGTTTTTCAGGTTTACTTAACATTGAAAATTAGCTAAAGGCACTGTTGCTAGGCAGACTTCAGGAGGCAACAGAGAACCTGCAGTTCAGAAGATAAACACCGGAGGGCACCCCAACACAAGAAAACAGGAACCATGACTTCTAAGGCTAAAATTGAGGCCGAAGAACAAATCAAAGAAGCTGAACACAGGCGAGAGATGGAAAAACACAAACAGGAACTGGAAATAAAACAAAAAGAGATGGAGATGAAAGAAAAGGAAGAAAGCATGAAACTGGCAGCCTTCCAAAGAGAACAGGCAGCCCAAGAGGCAGCACACAAAAGAAAACTAGCAGAAGAAGAGTTGGCCCACCGCCGAGAAATGGAAAAGCACCGCCGAGAAATGGAAAAACAACAAAAAGAAATGGAAAAACAACAAAAAGAGAATGAAGAGAAGGAAAAACAGAGAAAACATGAACTGGAGTTGGCAAAAGCTGGGCTGCATGTGCCAGCCAACCCTAACAACCCGGCGCCACTTATTGCTCCACAGCACAGGAAATTTCCCACCTACAAGGCAGGTGATGACACCGAGGCCTTCTTGGAAAATTTTGAAAGAGCCTGTCTTGGGTACAACATCCCCGAAGACCAGTACATGGTAGAATTGAGGTCACAGCTCAGTGGACCTTTAGCAGAGGTGGCAGCTGAAATGCCTAAGCTGCAAATGAATGACTATAAACTTTTTCAAACCAAGGCCAGATACCGAATGGGGATAACCCCAGATCATGCCCGTCGGCGCTTCAGAACCCAAAAGTGGAAACCCGAGGTGTCATTTCCCAAACACGCCTACTACATTGCAAAAAACTATGAGGCCTGGATAACAGGAAACAACATTCAAACCTTGGAAGAATTAAACCTCCTCATACAAATGGAGCAGTTCTTGGATGGTGTTCCTGAAGACATCACACGGTACATACAAGATGGAAATCCCAAAGATATCGCTGAGGCGGGGGAGATTGGAGCCAAATGGATGGAACTGGCAGAAAGCAAGAAAGCTACTGTCAAGGGGAACGATTACCCCAGGGGGCACACAGACCATAAACCCTACAACCGAGGACAGCCAAAGACCCCACATACCACCCAGGTAAAGCCACAGATACCCTACCCTTCAACCTCACCAGTCTCCAGTAACTCACCTCGGCCCAGTGACCCATCAGATGGAAGATGCTTTAAGTGTAATGAACTGGGACATATCAAGGCCAACTGTCCAAAGAACACCATGCGAGTGCAATTCATTACACCACCATCACCCCAAAGATCCCCAGGCCCAGATGCCTCTCAAATACCCTTGGAGCGAAGGGAAAATTTGAGAGTGGGCGGAAAGAAGGTTACTGCGTGGAGAGACACGGGGGCACAAGTGTCAGCTATCCACCAATCCTTCGTTGACCCCAAATTCATCAACCCAAAGGCCAAAGTTACAATTTACCCCTTCATGTCACAAGCTGTAGACTTGCCTACAGCTCAACTGCCTGTCCAGTACAAAGGCTGGTCAGGAATGTGGACTTTTGCAGTCTATGACAATTATCCTATCCCCATGCTACTGGGGGAAGACTTGGCCAACCAGGTGAGGCGGGCCAAGAGAGTGGGAATGGTTACACGTAGCCAAACCAGGCAAGCTTCCAGACCCATTCCTGTTCCTGAGCCGTCCACAGAGGCCCCATCTGTGTTACCAGAGACCCAGGCAGAGGTAGTGGACCCGGATTCCATGCCTACCACTGAAACAGCCCCAGCATCTCCAGTCCCAGGCCCGGAACTGGAACAGCAACCAGCACCAGCAAGTGCAACCCCATCTTCAAACTCAACGCCAGAGGGTGCCAGCGAGCCAAAACTGGCAGAAGCAACAGACAGCCATACCCAAAAGGCTCAGCCAGAGCCTGAAATACCCTCAGGTGCACCAGCGGAGAGCGGTTCACCAGCAACGGAAACAACCCCATCACCTACATCGCTTCCAGAGGGACCAAGCCCAAGTCCACAGTCTGAGGAAGAACTGGTGACCCCAGCCTCAAGGGAACAGTTCCAGGCTGAGCAGGAAGCGGATGACAGCCTTCAGAAAGCTTGGGCGGCGGCACGGAGCACCCCACCGCCTCTCAGCTCTTCTAATCGATCCCGGTTTGTTATAGACCAAGGACTTTTATACAAGGAAATTCTTTCTGGTGGACACCGGGAAGAATGGCAGCCGCAAAAACAGTTGGTGGTTCCAACTAAGTACCGGGGGAAGCTCTTAAGCTTAGCCCATGATCATCCCAGTGGCCATGCTGGGGTGAACAGAACCAAGGACTGGTTGGGGAAGTCCTTCCACTGGGAGGGGATGGGCAAGGACGTTGCCAAGTATGTCCGGTCTTGTGAGGTATGCCAAAGAGTGGGAAAGCCTCAAGACCAGGTCAAGGCCCCTCTCCAGCCACTTCCCATAATTGAGGTCCCATTTCAGCGAGTAGCTGTGGATATTCTGGGCCCTTTCCCAAAAAAGACGCCAAGAGGAAAGCAGTACGTACTGACTTTAGTGGACTTTGCTACCCGATGGCCAGAAGCAGTAGCTCTAGTCAACACCAGGGCTAACACTGTGTGCCTGGCCCTAACAGACATCTTTGCCAGGGTAGGTTGGCCCTCTGACATCCTTACAGATTCAGGGTCTAATTTCCTGGCAGGGACCATGGAAAAACTGTGGGAAACTCATGGGGTGAATCACTTGGTTGCCACCCCGTACCACCATCAAACCAATGGCCTGGTGGAAAGGTTCAATGGAACTTTGGGGGCCATGATACGAAAATTCATCAACGAATTCTCCAATAATTGGGACCTAGTGTTGCAGCAGTTGCTGTTTGCCTACAGGGCTGTACCACATCCCAGTTTAGGGTTTTCACCATTTGAACTTGTGTATGGTCACGAGGTTAAGGGGCCATTACAGTTGGTGAAGCAGCAATGGGAGGGGTTTACACCTTCTCCAGGAACTAACATTCTGGACTTTGTAAGCAACCTACAAAGCACCCTCCGACACTCTTTAGCCCTTGCTAGAGAGAACCTAAAGGATGCTCAAGAAGAGCAAAAGGCCTGGTATGACAGACATGCCAGAGAACGTTCCTTCAAGGTAGGAGACCAGGTTATGGTCTTGAAGGCGCAACAGGCCCATAAGATGGAAGCATCATGGGAAGGGCCCTTCACGGTCCAAGAGCGCCTGGGAGCTGTAAACTACCTCATAGCATTTCCCAATTCCTCACTAAAGCCTAAAGTGTACCATGTTAATTCTCTCAAGCCTTTCTATTCCAGAGACTTACAGGTTTGTCAGTTTACAGTCCAGGGAGAGGATGCTGAGTGGCCTGACGGTGTCTACTACGACGGGAAAAAAGACGGTGGCGTGGAAGAGGTGAACCTCTCAACCACCCTGGAACGTCTGCAGCGGCAACAAATCAAGGAGCTGTGCACTAGCTTCGCCCCATTGTTCTCAGCCACCCCAGGACGGACTGAACGGGCATACCACTCCATTGATACAGGTAATGCTCACCCAATCAGAACCCCACCCTACCGAGTGTCTCCTCATGCCCAAGCTGCTATAGAACGGGAGATCCAGAACATGCTACAGATGGGTATAATCCGCTCATCTACCAGTGCATGGGCATCTCCAGTGGTTCTGGTACCCAAACCAGATGGGGAAATACGCTTTTGCGTGGACTACCGTAAGCTAAATGCTGTAACTCGTCCGGACAACTATCCAATGCCACGTACCGATGAGCTATTGGAAAAGTTGGGACGTGCCCAGTTCATCTCTACAATAGACTTAACCAAGGGGTACTGGCAAGTACCGCTAGATGAACCTGCCAAGGAGAGGTCAGCATTCGTCACCCATGCGGGGGTGTATGAATTCAATGTCCTTCCTTTCGGCCTTCGAAATGCACCCGCCACCTTCCAGAGGCTGGTAGATGGTCTACTAGCTGGACTGGGAGAATTTGCAGTTGCCTACCTCGATGATGTGGCCATTTTTTCAGACTCCTGGCCCGAACACCTACTACACCTGGAAAAGGTCTTTGAGCGCATCAGGCAGGCAGGACTAACTGTTAAGGCCAAAAAGTGTCAAATAGGCCAAAACAGAGTGACTTACCTGGGGCACCAGGTGGGTCGAGGAACCATAAACCCCCTACAGGCCAAGGTGGATGCTATCCAAAAGTGGCCTGTCCCAAGGTCAAAGAAACAGGTCCAATCCTTCTTAGGCTTGGCCGGATACTACAGGCGATTTGTACCACACTACAGCCAAATCGCTGCCCCACTGACCGACCTGACCAAAAAGACCCAGCCAAATGCAGTTAAGTGGACTGATGAGTGTCAAAAGGCCTTTACCCAACTTAAGGCAACGCTCATGTCTGACCCTGTGCTCAGGGCCCCGGATTTTGACAAGCCATTCCTAGTAACCACAGATGCATCTGAGCGTGGTATAGGAGCGGTGCTCATGCAGGAAGCAACAGATCACAACTTCCATCCTGTCGTGTTTCTCAGCAAGAAACTGTCTGAGTGGGAAAGTCACTGGTCAGTCAGTGAAAAGGAATGCTATGCCATTGTGTACGCCCTGGAAAAGCTACGCCCATATGTTTGGGGACGGCGGTTTCAACTACAAACTGACCATGCTGCACTAAAGTGGCTTCATACTGCCAAGGGGAACAACAAGAAACTTCTTCGTTGGAGTTTAGCTCTCCAAGATTTTGATTTTGAAATTCAACACATCACAGGAGCTTCTAACAAAGTAGCTGATGCACTCTCCCGTGAGAGTTTCCCAGAATTCAGTAGTTAAAAAGTGTTCTTAAAATGTAGAAGTCTGTTAGTTATATACTTAGGAGTATATGTAAAGGTGTATGTGTTGTATTAATCTGTTTATTTTCAAGTTCTAGAAGGAAATCGCCGCCAGTGAGCTTCCCCACTGTCTGCAATTTGGGAGGCGTGTCATAAACAGATAGCTAAGGGTTAATGTCTCTTCCACCTGAAGCACCTGACCAGAGGACCAATCAGGGAACCGGATTTTTTCAACTCTGGGTGGAGGGAGTTTGTGTCTGAGTCTTTTGTCTGCCTGCCTGCTTTCTCTGAGCTTTGGAGAAGTAGTTCTATTTTCTAATTTTCTGTTTCTAAGTGTAAGGACAAAGAGATCAGATAGTAAGTTCTATGGTTTCTTTTCTTTGGTATTTGCATGAATATAAGTGCTGGAGTGCTTTGATTTGTATTCTTTTTGAATAAGGCTGTTTATTCAATATTCTTTTAAGCAATCGACCCTGTATTATATCATCTAAATACAGAGAGAACATTTGTATGTATTTTTCTTTCTTTTTATATAAAGCTTTCTTTTAAGACCGGTTGAAGTTTTTCTTTACTTCAGGGAAATTGAGTCTGTACTCACCAGGGAATTGGTGGGAGGAAGAAATCGGGGAGATCTGTGTGTTGGATTGCTAGCCTGATTTTGCATTCCCTCTGGGGGAATAGGAAAGTACTTTTTGTTTCCAGGATTGGGAACAGAGAGGGAGATTCACTCTGTTTGGATTCACAGAGCTTGTGTCTGTGTATCTCTCCAGGAGCACCTGGAGGGGGGAAGGGAAAAAGGATTATTTCCCTTTGTTGTGAGACTCAAGGGATTTGGGTCTTGGGGTCCCCAGGGAAGGTTTTTCAGGGGGACCAGAGTGCCCCAAAACACTCTAATTTTTTGGGTGGTGGCAGCAAGTACCAGGTCCAAGCTGGTAACTAAGCTTGGAGGTTTTCATGCTAACCCCCATATTTTGGACGCTAAGGTCCAAATCTGGGACTAAGGTTATGATAGGAGGGCTGACACAAAACCACGCTGTTCCCTGGGGAGCTCCCCACTTGTGCAGGAGGGAGGAGACACCCCTTCAAAGGGGACAGCCTACACCTCCCAAGTGGCCGGCAACGGGAGGGCAGAGTCTTCGTTCCCTTTACCACCCACTTCCAACTGAGCTGCTCCTGGAGAGGGGAATGCATCTCAGTAACAGCCTCTGTGTTGCCCTGCACAGGTGCACTGTAGTTCTGGCAGGTCCATACCTGGGCTGCCCAAAGAGCCCCAGGGAAAGGCTGATCTTTACTTGGGCTACCCAAGGGGCTAGGGCAAGGCCACTTATTCCCCACCCCTCCCACTGGCAGCCAAAATCTTAACCTTACTAGAGAAACACCACCTTTACCTCAGTGACTGGGACTCTTAGTAAAAATAGCATGTTTTTTTTTAATACAGTAATGATTCCACAGGCTGCACCTTGCAGCAGGGCCACTTTAGTACTTGTTAAGGATCTTCTGCAATGTTTATGGCCTAGCAGTTAGAGCAGGAAACTTGCACACAGGACTCCAAGGTTCTTTGCCCAGCAATCTCACTAATTGTGGTGTGACCTTGGGGAAGTCACTTCACCAATCTGTGCCTCAGTTTCCCCAGAGGATGATAATGTTATCGCTGGGGCAGAGGGTTAATTTGGGAAGAAAGTATCCAAAGAATGGAGACAGCAAGACTGAACTTCCATGTCATTTCAGAACCTCATGGCCCTGGGCTTTGCACTTCAAAATGATTCTGCGGGGGCAAATACAAGAGGTCACCATTTACACCTGTGTTTAACTTTTGGGGGGAAAACAGCTGAATTGAGAGCCATTTAGTTTGTGGCTCAGCTGACCCCCAGACATACTCTCTCTGCTCAGGCTCCCACTTTCAGACTTTCCCCTTGTTCTCTCTGGACTTGTGTAGGAAATATCTTGTTCACAAAAATCCTAACTGAGCTGCACACTTTGAAGTACCCAGTAATGTACAAATTGATAGACACATGCACGTTTCTTTTTCATAAAATGCCTAATGATAATATGCTACATTTTCTCGCTAAAAATATCATCCACTCAGATGTGGAGAATGTAGACTGTAATACCAACTACTAGAATGCAGGTCTGGAACACCATGCCCCATCATCCAACAGCCACAAATCTCTGTTTATCCTAGCAATTAATCCTCCTCTATGTTTGGTGATATTATAATTACAGAAACATTGCCATTTTGATGGGCTTGTTTCCACCAATGTATTTTACTTTATTTACATCACCACAATAGGCTACAGCGAACAAAAAAAAGGGTGAAATTGTATTTAGAGAGACAATTCCACATGCATTCTCAAAGCATTTTGTAGATGTAAGTCACCCCGGCTCCAAATGACACGTTTATTGTGTGAGCACACAATGAGATCAGATTGAATATTGACTAAAACTGGCCTAACTCACAAAATAATGAAGAGCACAATAGTATGATTTAATCCAAACCACTAGAGAAATACACATCTGTAACATACAACATGCCTTTCCCACAGAAATACTCTTTGCTTTCTAGCTAGCCTTCGGCAGGAGAATTTCTTCCTCATAAATTATGTATTTTTTTTTCAGTTGCCAACACATTTCCTTTACCGGTTGCAAAAAAATGTCATATCGTCTGGCTTATAAATGGGCAGGTGGTGATATCTCTGCATTCTCAAAACTGAGATGGGGAATCAAATATGGCTAAAGTCAAAAAGTATTTCCCCTTTGTCCTAAAGATGTGAAATATGCCATTACAGTGCAGTCATTATAGGCACCTCATTAGAAAGTACTTTCACACCTAGTCGAGGATCAGCAAACTATCCTGTGTCTTCCCCTCTCCCCCACCAAAAATACAAAAAGCCCCAGCAAGGCAAATGCCAATAGAACAATTAAGATAATAATATAGTGCAGAGTGGGCTAATACACATTCTTTCCAGACGCTAGACGTTTAAATTCTGCAATACTGTCCTGGCTCATTCAAGATTAAAAAAACTGTAACCTAGCAAAGACAAAAAGACAGAAGGTAAGAAAAAAATCCCACTGATCACTAAAGCCTTTCCATAGTCCAGATGCAGTCCTATCACTTCAGCTTCTCTGTACCATCTCCATGACAACCATGTAATTTGGATGCTATAACTACAGCTGAAATGATCTTTAGATGTAGCTTTGTTATAAAACATAGTACAGAATATGTCAGAGTCTTGGTAAAGAAAACTTGCACTGTAAATGAGGGAGGTAATTAAATAGTCCCATTTTCATGTTCTATTCTCAAATAGTCCAGATATTTTAAATAACCAAAAGAATTAATGTGTTCCTCTTAATGGGCAAATGATTTGGAAGTCAATAACAATCCTCATCAATTGTTTTTGGTGAGTAATGTGTCCAAGTACTACACCCCAAATTCCCAGTCCAGACACCCAGCTGAGAGTTGGAAGCAGATATCTGAAAGCAGATTCAGAGAATGGGCATCTGGACGGACACACACACACACACACACACACACACACACACACACACACACACACACACACACACCAACTGAGACAATTCGATCCCTAGCATTGAAGCACAAAGCTGATACATCAGATAAATAATAATAATGATGATGATACCATGCCTAACCAAGCAAAATAGGACATAGGATGCCATGGGGATGAATCAAGTAAATGATCAACAATGATAATAGTGTATATTGTCCTTGCACTTACCGGAGCAATAAGCCTTTTTTAGTTCCCCCCCAACGCAGCTCTCTTTTCTCCTCACCAATCCATGCAAAATAATCAGCAGCTACACATAAGGAGTTGCCCCATCCCCCATACCTTCCTAGACTTTCCTTTTATTGGTTTTTTTTTCCCCTCACAGTGGGTCACACCTCCCAGGCTTTCCTTCAGGTGTCAAGAGATTGCTAGAGATGGAGCAGGAAGGATGGGAGGGAAAGGGGACAGAAAGGGGAGGGGGGGAGAGATATGACTAAAAGGGGAGGCAGAGAGTGACTGCAGTCAATGAAAGGGTGGAGGGAAAGACCTTGCTACATAAACCTAGAGGAATAGATTGCAGCTAAGCAATCGGCTAGAAGACACTCACTACAGTGGAGTGTGAGCAAACTGCTAAGAATATTCAACGGTTTCTCAAAGCCCAGAGGGACAGATCTGCTATCGGCCAGCCAATCAAATACCTTCAAACTGGAGCTAGCAAAATCCTGCCAAACAGACAGGCCGTCTTTAAGAAATGTAAAAAATAAATAAATAAACAAACAACAACCTTGGTAAAATTTGCAAGGCTGATGAATGCATTCACGGGGCCTACCCGCTCCCCTATTGCCACCTGCCTCCCCATCCCTCCCCCTGCTGGAACTTTCCTGGGGCTGCATACCACCAGCACCCTGCTTTGCTCTTTCCATTCCCATCTGGTGTTAGGCTGTGCTCTTCCCATCCCTACCTGCTGCCCCCCCAGACAGGGCCTATCCCCTGCCAGGCTTGCCAGGGAGCTTTTTCTAGGAAATCCCCTTCATGGCTTGGGGACTTATGTTCCAACACTTCTCCCTACCAGCACGAGCAGGCCTCTGAAGCCTAGGCTTTGGGTTTTAATGGGTTCATGAAAAATGGACTTTCCTGTTTTGATGGCATCTCGAGTCTCTTCTAGGGTTGCTAAGCCTCCAGGATTTCCTGGAGTCTCCAGAAATTAAAGATTAATATTTAAATAAAGATTGTATCAGGAATATGTCCAAGCAAAAGTGGCAACCCTAGCCAGACACATAAGGTGGCTTCCGGAAAGAGCTCATCGGATCTTGGGGCAAAGCTGGCTCCCCTGGGAAAAGGGCAAAGCTCACAAGAATGAGGGGCTAATTCGCAAGGATGCTCAGTTTTTGCCCGGAGGGCAGAAGGTCACCACTTTCACCAGGGAAAGCAACATGAGCACTGGTGAGAAACGCAAAATCACACCCTAGATCACACTCCCAACCACTAGGAAATAATGAGGTATGTGTGTGAGTATCAACACGCTTTTTGTACCCTTTCGTATGCAACTTAATGAGTATGTGCACATTCTAGTGGCTGGAGGCCCACAGAGGACCAAAGTCCTGCTCTGTTACTCACAGCCAAAGCACTTTCTCCATCAGCTATGCTGCCAGAGGCTGTATCTTGGGGGCAAAGCTCCTGATTTCTTTCTCTCCTACTCAGTGATATATGTCTGGTGTAGATGATGACTGCATGATTCGTTGTAGCCTTCATGCCAGGCCTCAGGGCATAAAAGAACCTTTCACTAGATTCCTATTGGAAAGCTTGCCCTACAGGAAGCATGCCCATACAAAAGTCTTCTCTTAGCTATTCAGGATATTTTAAGCAGCCTGAGGGTTGGCACTAGATCTCATAGACTTTAAGGCCAGAAGGGACCATCATGATCATCTCGCCTGATCTGCACATTGCAGGCTACAGAAACTCACCCACCCACTCCTGTAATTGACCCAGAACCTCTGGCTGAGTTACTGAAGTCCTCAAATCATGATTTAAAGACTTCAAGTTACAGAGAATCCACCATTTAGACTAATTTAAACCTGTAAGTGTCCTGTGCCCCATGCTGCAGTGGAAGGCAAAATAAAACCCAGGGTCTCTGCCAACCTTACCCAGGGAAAAATTTCTTCCCAATGCCAGATGTGGTGATCAGTTGGACCCTGAGCGTGTGGGCAAGATCCACCAGCCGGACACCTGGGAAAGATCTCTAATGCCCCTTACTACAAATACTGCAGTAGTCTTCAGTAATACCTTCAGACACTGCAGTCAGACCATTACAAGCAGTAATGTCCTGCAGCATCATTGCAGAACACGGTTGTATATTTTCCCTCAAGGAGTAGCTCTATAGTGTAACAGACAGAGTTGTTTGCCAGGGTTCGTATCTGTAACGAACCATGTAATGAGCCACCCTGCAGCTATACTCATGAGTTATCCAACAAATGCAGGTGTGAATGAAGATTACTGGGCTGTAGAATGATATTAAATAGAGATCATGGAAATGGGCAAGACCAGTATTAGTCTGACAAATTCAGGTGTGGAATTCTTAACTTCTCCCAGGTTTTCTCATCTAAAATTCAGATTCAAGTTATACTATGGTGAACATCAGACCCACTCATCTTTGCTCAATGTTAATGAATTTGTAATCAGCCAATTATCAGGGTAAGATGCTTTAAGAAGCCATGATCAATATTCCTCAGTATGTTGCACTGCTACGGTCTGAAAGCAAGTATCAGAATCCAATTGCTGTACCAGCCAGTCCTATGGAGGGATATTTTGCAGCATGACACAGTGAGGTTCTGATTTCTAAGCAGAATACATAGGCTAGTTGGGATGCATAACAACAAGGGATATCAGTCTTGGTGCTTCAGGGAATGAACTGATCAACAGCTAGAGTCAGGAAGAAATGTCTTCCCACCCATGGTAGAAAGCTGCATATTTGTCCTAGTAATTTATGGCAAATAATTAACAATAGTTACACTTTTCTCCAATTGCAGGTAGAGCCACACTAATTAGGTTCATGTACTCTGGACATGCTGTAATATTTTTGGCATTACCAAATATCCCTATTACAGATAGTTTTACACATTCTGTTTGCTTGCACAGGCAGTTTGGTCTTGGAGAGTTTGTTTGTTGTGGTGCAGTTCTGTTTGGAATCTGTGAACATAACAGTAAACAGGATTTGAATGGTAATCATCTCTTGACGGAATAATTTCTTAGGTGCAGCAGCTGCCAATAGGTTGTACATTCACATCACATGCTTGAGCTTGGAACCATCCACTCAGCAATGGGGCTGTGCACATACCCTCAAGTACACAATGATTCTGATGGCTAGATTGAAAGGAGTCGGGGGTCAGACAGCTTCATTTTCTGTTGACCAAGCACTGTCATTGGAAGGATCTTTTGGTGTCTTTTCTCTTAATCCATCACTGATACCTTGTTGCCTGTACTATATGTTAGTAGTTAGCTTACTTTGCTCTTAGTAAAAATACAGATATTCATTTGAGCTGGTCACAGTTTTTCATCCCCCCCATGGCCTTTTTTCAAAACCATTTTCTCTCATAAAAATGAAAATGTTCATTTCTCACAAGAAGAGTCCTTGCCTCTCTGCCAAGTATTTTTTCTATAAAAATTTGTATCAAAAAGGTTATCATAGTGGTTATCAATATTTTTCAGTTGCAAAATTATTGAAAACCATTTCCATGATGTTTAAGATACAATTTTTGGGGGGATGAATATTGGGAAATCACAATATATTTTGAAAAAAAACAAAAACCATTTCCATTTTGATTTCTTCAGAATGAAAATAAATTTAGAATTTTTTTGCAAAACTGGTTTTGGATTTTTTCAAACCATCTCTATGATGAATGGTTTTATACCAGACATATCGTGACAGTGTAGTCGCTTTGTTGTCTTAGTACCTCATGTTGCAGCTTCCTGGCCCTGCTTTGGCTGGGCACACCATCATGGGATGCACCCAGTCAAAGCAGGTGGAAAGACTGAAGACAGCAAGATCAGCTTTAAATGCTGTATTCCATCCACAGCGGTGTGTATATGAGCCATATGCTACGTGCCTTTTGTACCTGGGCAAAGGTATCACCCATTATGCACAGTCATCCTGTGTAACTCCTTGCCAGGGGATGTTGTGAAGGTCAAAAGTATAACTAGGTTTAAAAAAGAATTAGATAAGTTTGTGGAGGATAGGTCTGTCAACGGCTTTTAGCCAAGATGGCTAAGCCTCTACCTGCCAGATGCTGGGACTGGATGACAGGGGATCACTCAATAATTGCCCTGTTCTGTTCATTCCCCCTGAAGCCCCGGCATTGGCCGCTGTCAGAAGACAGGATACGGGGCTAGATGGACCATTGGTCTGACCCAGTGTGGCCGTTCTTATGTTTCTCATTATCACAGTGTAATTCAGCTTGTGCTGTCTTCTCCCTCCAGGCTCAAAAATTGCAACAGAGCTAGCTCCATCTCTTGTCCTTTGAGGCAGGGCTGAGGTTCTGTCAGCCAACAGTGCCAGTTCTTCAGCTGGACGCTTATTCCAGAGCTGAAGAACATTGGGGATACTTCAGCCTTGGCACGGAGACAGCTGCTTCTGCACTGACTCCTGCTCTGCCAATAGTTGTGTTGGATCTGGGTGATTTTCAGTTCAGGGAATGGAGATGGAGGCCTTGGAACTTGCATTTTCTGCAGACCGTGCTGGCCTGTCTCCTCATCATCACAGGTTTGGGATCCCAGGGGTTCTGAGCAGGATGGCCACTGCCCATCTGGTTCCCCATCCCCCTACAGAGACTAAGTCAAGTTCCTTTCAGGTTAAGTCTAAGCAAGAAGAAACTTGTAATTGATGGCTTAGTGCCAACTCAAACAGTAGTAAGATCACAGGGCCAGCTTGCTTCAACCCAGCCATAGTTGGGTGTGTTATACTGGCCAGAAACTTGTCTCCTTGGGCAGATGGAAAGAGTTCTAAACAGACAAAAGGCCCATCTGTCTGCTCACATCCTAACCTCTTCTTCCAGGAAGAAGCTTCCTCCAGCCAGCACTCTCCCTTCTGAGGGGATAGCCTCTGTAGCAAGCCTTACCTCTTGGGTTCAGACACCACATCACAGGGTCCTTCACAGATGCCTCCATCATGGACTGGAGTCAAGGATTCATGAATGCATTTCCATAGACTCCCCTACTTCCAGAAGTCATCAGGTAGTCACAGCGAGACAAGGCTCATGGCTGACTGACAGCTCTGGATTGGGCTCCACAGCACTGATCCTCTGAGCTTCTAGACCAGATCCTCCGGTCCAGCTGCCAGTTTTTGTGGATCTCCTTTCACAAAATCTGATCCACAAATCCCTCCATCTCAATCCTGAACCAACACACACCACTGCGATGGTCTAGGGCAGCTCTTTGCAGGTAGAGCAGTTGTTCTCAGGCAGTCACAAACCTTCTGGGGCTGTCTGCCTTCTATTTCTGTTACTCTCCACTATTGAACACTACAGGAATCTAGACTGGCTTTAAGGCCATCTAGAGTTCGAATGGCAGCAGTTCTGCCTATCAGGCTCCAGTAACAGGTGAAACACCCAACTGTGAGGAGGTTTCTGAAGGAACACAATGGGATATGAACAGAGGCCAGAAGGTTCAAAGCCACCTAAGTGGGTGCCTATGTTCGACTTCACGCACCAGGTTTGTATGTGCTTTGTGGCTAGGGATCTCAACCCTTTTGCAGGTGCCTGTGTTTTTTGGAAATCGAGTGCAATAGCTGTGTGGGCAGAGGCTGGGCATCTAGATGGAGCCCAGAGCCGGGGTCTTCAGAGCATTTTTGTATTGTACCACGAGCTTGGGGCTTTCCCACCTTGCCCTAAACAGAGGCTATGGCTGAGATTTTCAAAGCCAACTGGGGCATGGCATCTGAATCTCTGGGGGTTGCAAACAGGTCTCAGGGGTCATAGCTACCTTCCCTTTCTTTATGGCTAAACTGGAGAGGGAAGGGGTTTTCTGTTGTAATGTGAGGTTATGATATGGAAAAGGCTGAAAACCACAGAAGTACTAGGGGTTGGAGCCACACTGCACCCATTGATGTTAATGGGACTGGCTAAGCACCCCAACTGGCTTTGAAAATCGCAGTCTAGACCCACTGTATAATGTCAAACTTACCCTCTTCCTGGAGTTTAGTTTTATTGGTAACTCAGCAGCAGCAGCTAAACCTCAGCCTAAGCTTTCGCACCATGGCTGCTGCTTCTTAGGTTTTCCTGCAGGATCTCCATGTTTCTGCTCCTAATTCTCTCTGATCAGAGGGGCATGCTCACCTCTTTGATCATGTGGAGTTAGCAAGGTGCACTTGCCACAAGGAGTCAGCAGAACTTGCTCAGCAGCTTTATAAAGGGTTCTAACTCTTGCTAACACAAGCCCCTGAATTGTCAGGCAAAGTCCAGAGATCCTGTTGTAGGGAACTATCCAGCCATCTCCTGCCCATGATGCTTAGTGGGCACCCTCAGTAGTGTTGGGCACATCAGAATGCTGAAGGCCCAGTCCAGAGATACGTTGAGAACTTCCATTGATTTCTGTGTTTGCAATGGCGTTGTCGCCATGTTAGTCCCAGCGTATCAGAGATACAAGATGGATGAGGTAATAGCTGTTATTGGTCCAGCTTCTGTTGATTCCATTGATTTAAATGGAAGTTTAAATGAGCAGCTTCTTGGATCTGTGCCAAAGAGTTTTCTTAGCTTTTGCAACTAAAATGTTGCAAAATTTGGAATGTGCCCAGAGATGCCTGTGCTTGGCTGGCATTCACATCCTCCTAAGGTTACTCTGCTATAGGAATCCTCCAGCTTTCCCCACCTGGGACATGCTTAGAGTAATAACCTCCCCAGTGAGCTACAACCCAGACTGGGAGACAGGTGTGACCACAATTAAAGGGCAGCTTCCCTATCACATATGGTCATATGGGTACCCTGGGTGTAGAGGGGTGAGGAGAGGCTCCCTGCAGAGGCCAGGGCAGCACAGAGTCTTCTCTTGCAAATGTTCTCTCTCTCTGTTGACCAAGAGAGCTGGTGGGAACACCAATGTTGCACCCACTTCCCACAACCCTACCGAGCATTCCTCCCTCCACTCCAGAGCAGCTATTCACTACATTTAATGGGAGCCCTGGGACATTTGTTCTGCAGCTGTTTAAGCAACTGCTTAGAACATTGAGACATGGAAAGGTGCTGTTCCATACTCGGGGGGGCACCACAACCAGTGTGTGTGGGGGTCCATGCAAATCTGTCAACTCTTCTTGAGGGATTGGTACATGAGAAATATGTTAGTCTGGCCCCAGGTGTCTGAAAGAAGGCTAGAGAGATAGAACTAATTAATGCTTTCGTTAAAATAGATGGCCTGAAGTGTGATTTCTTGATTTCCTCCCCTTTAGCATTAACAGCATGCTACTGGACTGCATGGATGGAGAGAGAAAGGAGAAGAGAGAAGTGAGAGGCGGTGCCTTTTGGAGAAGGGGAGAGGATGGAAGAAGCCTGTTGGGACAGGAACCCAAGGAGGTAGGGTTTGTGTTATAATCCAAAACCAGAAAGGGAAAACAGCAAACTCAGAAATCAGAGCTGTCCATAGAATCATCAGCAGAACCCCACCCTACTGCTCTGGGCTTGTCTCCATGTGGTTAGTTCTATTTTATCAGCCTTCCTGGGCCTATTTGTCCATTCCACAAAAGGGCTCGTCCATGTAGCAAGATGCCTCAAGCTCTGGGCTGGAACCAGCTTCCCGTGCGGAGGAAGTAGCAGAGCTGTGTCTTTCTGGTTAGCCCTGAACTGGGCTTGGAGGCCTTTCCATGCCTGACCTTGGCTGCAGCTGTAGTGGGGACTCAGCTGGGTCCACAGGCTCTCATTAACCCTCTCACTGCCAGCATAGAGCCATTCTGTTTCATGAACCCCTTGCTGCCAGCACGGGGTATGTCTGCCCTATCCTGTAAAGTAAAGGAGCTGTCATTTGAAGCTTTGGGAGAAGGCTCTGTTTTCCTCATGGTTGTAACATCTGCAAGGAGAATCAGTGAGATCCAAAGGCCATGGCCAGTCCCCTACAATGTTGCATAAAGACAAGTTGATGCAAAGGCCCCATCCCAAATTCTTGACAAGGTGGTCTCAGCATGCCATCTAACTCAGTCCACAAATCCTCCAGTGTGCATTGCGAATCCTCAGACATTAGCTCATGACTCAATCAGATAGTTTAGATGTTATAAGGGCTTTAAATTGAAACATAGAATATTAGGGTTGGAAGGGACCTCAGGAGATCATCTAGTCCAACTCCCTGCTCAAAGCAGGACCAATCCCCAGACAGTTTGTTTTTTTAACCCCAGTTCCCTAAATGGCCCCCTGGATTCAGCAGGCCAATGATTTTACTGGGACAAATTCATTCCTGGTGTAACCGAACTGCAATTAATGGAATTACACTTGCAGTGAATTTGATTTGTTATCCAGACAATTAAATCTATTCTTAGAGGTTGTCTAAATAGATTAGACTTTGAATGAAAAACAGCTATGACCTGCTAATATGCCAGTATTTTAGGGTCTCTGGGCACATTCCACTATGTCGAAAGCAACCTCCAATGTCAAAGAAATGTTTCATTCATTCTTAGATTTTAAGGCCAGATGGGATCATCACCATAATGAAATCTGATCTCCTGCAGAACAGGCTGTAGAATTTCATCAAGTGATTTCTGCATCAAGCCCGTAACTTCTGGGGCCTTGTCTACATTACAGATGCATTGCTAGTATAGTTAAACCAGCAGAGCCCCCTACTGTAGAGGCAATTTATGCTGACAGAAGGAGGTTTTGTGTAGGTATAGTGAGACCTCCTCCCAGAATGACCCCAGCTAAACCTACAGAAGTATTCTTCTGTCGATATAGCTGTGTCCGCACTGGGAGCTTTGTTGGCATAGCTTTGTTGACTGGAGAGTGGGTTTTTCACACCCCTGACCAACATAATATGCTGACAGGACTTTATATTTGTAGACCTTGCCTGGGTGAGCTCTAACATCTCTTAGGGTTTGGCTACACTTGCAGGTATGCAGCGCTGGGAGTTAAAGCTGTCTTCGTACAGCTGTGTAGGGAAAGCGCTGGAGTGTGGCTACATTTGCAGAATTTGCAGCGGTGTTGGTAGTGGTGCATTATGGGCAGCTATCCCACAGAGCATCTCATCCCATTTTGGCGCCATTTTGGCGCCGTGAGTTGTGGGAAGGGGGCAGAGGGTGTGGGTCATTCTGCTTCCTGTCCCAACACCCCGTGATGCATCGCTTCACATTCCAGCAGCCTCTGTTTTTCCGTCCACGTCTGGAGCCATTTTGACTCTCTCAACGATTTCTGTGCTGCGCGATTTCTGTGGGAAATGGAGCCCGAACTGTTGAGGAGTATGCTGACGAGTCTTGCCAGCACATCACATTTGGCAGTTGAGCTATTCCTTAAGCTCCAAAGTGATGAGGAATCTGACGATGATAGTGAGTTGCCTGACGCGTATGACACTAAATTGCTTCTGGCATTCACGGAAATGCTCAGCACCGTGGAACGCCGCTTTTGGGCTCGGGAAACAAGCACTGAGTGGTAGGATCACATCATCATGGAAGTCTGGGATGATGGGCAGTGGCTGCAGAACTTTTGGATGAGAAAAGCCACTTTCATGGAGCTGTGTGCTGAGCTCGCCCCCACCCTGCGGCGCAAGGACACGAGATTGAGAGCTGCTCTGCTGATGGAGAAGCGTATGGCTATTGCAATCTGGAAGCTGGCAACTCCAGACAGCTACCGATCGGTCGGGAACCAGTTTGGAGTGGGAAAGTTGACCGTTGGAATCATGTTGATGCAAGTTTGCAGGGCCATTAATCGCATCCCGCTAAGGAGAACCGTGACTCTGGGCAACGTGCAGGACCTTGTAGATGGCTTTGCACAAATGGGTTTCCCTAACTGTGGAGGAGCAATAGATGGGACGCATATTCCTATTCTGGTACCACCCTACCTAGCATCCAAGTACGTTAATCGTAAGGGGTATTTCTCTATGGTTCTCCAGGCGCTTGTGGATCACTGTGAGCACTTCATTGACATTAACACAGCTGGCCTGGAAAGGTGCATGATACACACATCTTTCAGAACACTGGCCTGTTTAGGAAGCTGCAGGCAGGGACTTTTTTCCCAGACCGGAAGATCACAGTAGGGGACGTTGAAATGCCCATTGTGATCCTTGGAGACCCTGCTTACCTGTTAATGCCTTGGCTCATGAAACTGTATACAGGGAAGCTTGACAGCAGCAAGGAGCAGTTCAACTACAGGGTGAGCCGGTGCCGAATGACTGTGGAGTGTGCTTTTGGCCGTTTAAAGGGGCGCTGGCAATCTCTGAATGGGAAGCTAGACTTTGGGGAAAGCAGCATCCCCGCGGTTATATCCGCGTGCTGTACCCTCCATAACATTTGTGAAGGGAAGGGTGAAAGATTCAGTCAGGCATGGACCTCTGAGGTTCAATGCCTGGAGGCTGAATTTGCACAGGCAGAGAGCAGGGCTACTAGAGAGGCCCAACACAGGCCTTCAAGGATTAGGGATGCCTTGAGGGAGAAATCTGAGGCTGAAAACCAACAGTAATGTTTGGTGCCTTGCATGGGAGTGAAGTGCAGTGATTACAACGTTAGTAGGAATCTGTTTTTCCTAAGCTTATTTGCAGTGCCTGTTTCTTTCCTGGGCCAAGGTATCTTTGACCTTCTGCAATAATAAAGACTGTTTTCAAAGCCAAGAATTCATTTATTGAAAAGAAATAACTTTATTGACAGACACACAACATTTTGGGAACCTAAAAGGGCAGGGGGGTGGGGTGGGGAACTGTACAGTCACAGGTTTGAATATGTCCTGTCTGGAGTGCTGTGCAACAACTGCTGTACTTCAGGATGAAAATACTGCATGGTGATGGGGGTTGAGTGCAGAGGGTAAGGGTTGTAGTTCTCAGGGCTAGTTGGTGAACATACAGGTGTTGGAGGAAGCTGGTGGTGGTAAGAACCTGGATGCTGGGGAAGGGAGTTTTGAGCTGACATTAGGGCACAAGGGAAAGAGCTTTGGGACAGGGCAGGGGCGGCGCGGTAGTGCTCTGCCTGCATGGCTACGAGCGCCTGAATAGAGTCCGCTTGGTGTGCCAGGATGCTTATCAGCTGCTTTGTGCTTTTCTTCCTGGCCGCTGCATTTTTCTGGCGGATCCTGCTTTCCCTTTCCCTCCAGTCCTGCACTTTTTGATTCTCTGTGGCAGAGTGATCCATAACTGCTTGCAGCAGGTCTTCTTTGCTTTTTCGGGGCTTCTTCCAGAGGTTTTGGAGTCTTTGAGCTGTTGATAACACGGGGCAGCCGAGAACTCAAGGTTGCTTGTGGAAAGGCAAAAAAGGCAACACTTAACAGAGGCAGCATTGTTTATATCTCAGACAGTTATTCCCATACAGTGAAGGAGTAACATTCTTCACAATAGCATAATTTTGTCATACCAAAGAGAGCGCACATAACCTACATGAGCCCCGAAATGGTGAGTAAGGGGGACTGATTGCTTCAGTGCTGTACTATCTTCAGGGTTTCTGTGTGTTGCTGAAAGCAAACAGCTACAAGGGGCACCTACAGTGAACACTCTCCCAACATTTTCCACAGGAGTTGATCCTGGAAGATATCTCGCTGCTGCTGGTCACCTGGGAAGAGTGTGAGGGTCTTCTACAACAATGCAGATTTCGCCCTGGCTCCCAGGCAGCTTGCCTGTGTGCAGCAATGGTCCCCCCACCCCTCGCTATTTCACATCTAGGCATGCATGCATGCAGAACCCTCCCTCCTCGCCCGAAAAATTTCCATCCTGAAAATAAAAGCTGCTTACCGGGAACCCGCTCCTCTGTTTGTCCTCCACCAAGTACCGGCTGCTGCGACTGGCTACCTTCTTCCTGGCTTGAGAAGAGCTCCTGGCTGCATGCCTCCAGGGACTCCGGGGTATCTCCCCCCACCCCAGTACCCTCACTCTTGGTTTCCTCCTCCCCCCCCTGCTCTGAAGTGTCCATCGTGGTCCTCGGATTGGCGGTGGAGTCTCCCCAAGTATCACATCCAGCTCTTTGTAAAAACGGCAGGTCGTGGGAGCAGCACCAGAGCGCGGTTTCCCTCGCGGGCTTAGCAATAGGCACTCCGCAGCTCCTTCACTTTAACCCTGCACTGCAGCATGTCCCGGTCATGGCCCCTTTCCAGCATGGCCCTTGATACCTGCCCAAAGGTATCGTAATTCCTACGGCTGGAGCGCAGCTGGGACTGCACAGCTTCCGCCCCCTAAACACTGATGAGGTCCAGCAACTTGCCATTGCTCCATTATGGGGCTCGTTTGGCGCGTGGAGGCATGGTCACCTGGAAAGATTCACTGATTGCACTCCACACCTGGCTGAGCAAACAGGAAGGGGATTTTTAAAATTCCCAGGGCATTTAAAGGGCGGGGTCACCTGAGGCCAGGGCAGTAGAGTTCAAACTGATGAGCGGAGTGGCTGAACAGGCATTCTGGGATACCTCCGTATACCTCTGGAGGCCAATAACAGTGCTTTTGGTGGCCACACTGGCAGAGCAGCGCTGCATCACCAACGCTGCAGTCGTTATTCCCCAGGCCGAGGTGGAGTACAGCCAGTGCTGTAGCCAGAGAGATACAGCGCTGTATGTGCCTTGCAAGTGTGGACGGTGAGTGAGTTGCAGCGCTGTAAAGCCACCACCAGCGCTGCAACTCTCCCGTGTTGCCAAACCCTTAGAAAGATATCCAGTCTTCATTTAAGAACTCAAAGTGATTAAGAATCTACTCCAGCCCTAGACAAATTGTTCAATGGTTAGTTACTCTTCCTGTTAAAATATGTGTCTTATTTACAGTTGGAATTGGTCTAGCTTCAGCTTCCAGTCATTGGATCTTGCTATGTCTTTGTCTGCTAAATTAAAGAGCTCTCTGACATTGGAAATAGTCTTCCTATGTAGGTCCTAGGGATTTGTTTAGCCTGGGGCTAACATACCTGTTCCTCACTACTTTACTGTAGCCATCTGGCCTTGCCCCATCACACTGGCCAGTTTTTAATCCATTGACTCTGTGCTGCATCGATTTTATATAATGCTATTTTTAATCAGACTGTTGTGAAATGCAAAATCAAATAAATGCCAGCGTCTGAAGTTGGTTCAATGAAAGATATTACTTCACCAGCCTTGTCTCTCTAATATCCTGGGAACAACATAGCTACAACAACACTGCAAACATATGTAAGTCTAAGTAGATAACATCAACACAATTACATTTGGCCCAATTTGTAATCTCATCACAAAAGGATATCAACTTTGTTTGACAAGACCTATTTTCCATAAAACCATGGTGACTGGCACTGATTATGCCACCAACATTAGTTATTTACTAATTGCATCCCATCTCACACTTTTTTTGATTTTGCTCAGGATCAAGCTAACCTGCCTGTCGCTTCCTGGGTCATCCCATTTACCCTTTGTAAATATTGACTTTTCTCCAGTTCTCTGGAACTTCCCCAGAATTTGTTCATTTCTTATATATCATCATCAATCACCCAGACAGTTCCTCAGCCAATTCTTTTCAAACTTTTGGGTGCTGGTTATCTAGTCCTGCAAATTTAAACATGTTTAACTTCAGCAATTGCCGTTTAACATCTCTTCTAGTTATTGTTGGATTAGAAGGTACTTCATTATCACTCTAGGATCTGAATACATACATCATCTTGTTTCTTTTCAGGTACTGAACAGAAATATTTATTGAATACTTCTCCCTTTTCTGCACCATGATTAACAATTTTATCATACTTTCCCAGTAACTACCATTTGTAGCATTTTTCTTCTTCTTCATATGTATAAAAATATCCTTCCTATTGTCCTTAAGCCTACTGGCCATCAATTTGTCATGGATACCATTAGCTGCCCTTATTAAGTCTCTGCTAATTTCTAGTCATTGCTATCAACTTCCCTTCTTTCCATGTGTTATATATTTTTATTATTGTTTCTTTTACTTCCCCTAAGAATTTTTTTTAACTGAAGATGCCTCTTTTTATGATTGAGGAATTGTGGGAGGTTTGGGGCATCCAATAAAGCTTTCTTAAAGAAGTCTCAATTATAATTTATATTGATTTTCCTCACAATTTTGTTCATAATTGTTTCCAACTTCGGGACATTTTAAAGCACCACGTATGTGTGTTTGGGATTGTATTCTTTTGGCACATCACTTGCATCTAGGCAACCACTAATTTTTAGTTCTGGTATCACTTCATCTTTATCTGTCAGAATGAGGTCTCCATAGAATTATGCCAAATTGTTCGCATTACGTTTTGTTTGCTTTCATCTATGCTTTTTGGAAACTCCAAGGACATTTTGCTAGCGGGAGACTACTCAGTGCCAGCTGCGGATGGTATTTAGTGTTTCTGAGGGAATGACTGGCATTGGTTACAGACATGCCCAGTGCCGTGATTATGGACAGCACTGAATATGGCCTCATTTGGTCTCATCTTTATGGCCATGGCCACAATTGCAGAGTGGGTTTCAGAGTTAGCTGGTCAGTCTAATGTGGACACTTATCAATTTCTTTACGTTCAGAATTGGAAGGGGAGTATTTTCTGCAAGATAATCTAGCGTTTCCCAGCTGCAGATTTGTATAGGACCGAGATACAGTTTAAGTAGCTCCCCAGTCCTTGTTGGCCTTTTTTAAACTCAATTTCCATTTTCTAGCCATTGCTGACGTCTGTCTAAATGCTGATTATCTCCATGGCCACTCAGCAGTTCAGTGTGTGCAAGGGTATCGTGTGAAAGATTTTGAGCTTTTGAAATGATGCGAAGCTTAAGAAGCTGCAGTTCCAAGCAGCTACAGATGAAGCATTCGGCTGGCTCCCTTTTCTAACATATACATGCAAACGCACCCTCTTTCATGTCAGCCACCTAAGCAAATCTTCACTGTAAGATCTTCCAAACAACAGAGCATTTTCAATTGAAGAGATAATTCAATTGCTATTTCAGCCCTGCTCAGTGCAGCTGTTAATCTCTAGCACCAAAGCTGCTGTGTCAGAAGCCATAAATGTTTAAGGTTCATCCAGGCATCAGCATGGCACTAAACCACAAGGGACTCGGGGAGGGTGGGAATGATGGGACGGATTAAATGCATTTATTATAAATACCTCAGAAACTACTAGCCGAACCACCCTCAGCAGAGACCAATGGCATTAGTGCACCTCCAGGCATCTTCAGGATCTGTAATGTTTGCAAATCTCACATTTAAATAGCTGAGAGGGGGATCAAACAAAGCTGTGTGGCTGAGGTGCTCAAAGCCACATAGGGGGTTGGGATGCCAAGTTCTCATTAAAATTAATGGAAATTGCGTGTCCGAACCCTTTAGGCAGCCTCAAAAGTTTCCATCTCCATTTATAATTAATGTGTCCAACAGTGCGACAAATATTTATCTAATAGGTCACGTTATGTGCAAAGAGGGAGGTATTTAGTGGTTAGACAGGGCCCTAGGAGTTGTAGTGTCTTCTTGGATGTAAGTCTCAGTGCATGTAGTTACTAGGCTTGATGCGCTTTTACTGGCAGAGCTCCAGCAGTTTTCTCTACATTAGTAACTCATACTCAACCTCTACCAGCATTGGGTTTCCCAGGTTACAATGCAGTGACTTACTACAGGATGCCTGGGTTCTAGTCCCAGCTTTGCCCTGAGCTTCAGTAGGAGAGGACTAAAGCCTACATTTGGAGCTTTCAGCTGGACAGACTGATTTGACTTGTGTAGATTTTAAGGCCAGCAAGGAGCATTATTACCACCTAATCTGAGCTCCTGCACAACACAGGCCAGACAATTTCACCCAGTAATTCTGGCCTCATGCCCATACCTGAGCTAGAGCCCATTGCAGTGGACTGGTAACCACAAGGGATGCCCCATGGGTGGGGTCAGAAGGTTGCCAGAGCCCCCATTGGGGCTTGGGTTAATTCTGGTAAGCTTGTTAGCATGCTCATAGGTTCTGATAATATTGTTTTTAATGTGGTTTCTCTGTAATGCTTTTTTACCTTAGGAATAAAGTGGGCTTGTGTAGGAAGTGCTGTGGGTATCTTATAACTGTAGCTATTACACCTTTTAATGGTCTCTGAAGAGAAAGCAAGCAGATGTCCGTTGGCATCCTATCTGTGGTGAGAAATACAGTGAAGGAAGGAGGCTCTGCAGCCTGGAAATACCCCAGCCAGAAGGGAGTAAGATGTGATTCTTCACCCATGAGAGGTGATGGCTGAGAGACCAGAAGCCTGAGAGTGAGAGCCCTGGCTGGACCCCGAGGGGAAATACAGGGGCAGGTACCCTAACCTGGGACATACACCTATTAGGAAGACAGCCAAACTTGATTTAAAGGCTTCGGATGACAGCAAATAGATCAATTGTTCAATAATTACTCTCAGTGTTAAAATTGTGCATTTTATTTTTAGTCTGAACTTATCTGGCTTTATCTTCCAGCCATTTAACGTTGTTCTGCCTTTGTCTGCTACAGCCCTCTACTATCACAAATCTTCTCCCTACGTAGGTACTTATAGACTTAGGATCAGGTCCCCTTTTCACCTGCCATGGGATAAACCTCAAAGTGAACTTCTCCAATCCCTCATTGTAAAGCAGGTCTGCTGTGATGGGGCAAAGTTCTTTATAAACCAGAAATGAGTGTTGATTGGCCACATGGGCTGTCAATCACCCAGAGAGGCAGGGGAGGGACTTCCCTTTCCCACAAAGAGTTCTGGGTAGAAAGGCTCTCTGTTGAACTCCCTGGCTTTGAGATAGGGAGAGGTCTGAGCTGCAGGAGGGAGGCTTGCCTGAAGGAATGTAGTCCTGTTGGAGTATGTTCTTTATTGCTTTAAATATCTGAACTGGATCTTGCTACTTTATTGGACAACCTTGTTGTGTACTTGGCTACCTGCAGCTTGCAATCCTATGGGCAGGTGGAGAGAGCTGTCTGTATCTTTCATGCAGTGAATGTGAAGTGATTAGACTGAAGTAGCATTGGTATGTAATAGCCTGACCCAAGTCTTGTCCCCAGTTAATCTGATGAACAAGATTTAAAGTCAGCTGTTGACATGGTGCTCAATTACTTTAACTTGGTACCTGATAGCATGCCAAGGGCACCCAAGGAAGGGAAACAGCTTTGTACAATCCTAAATCCAGATCTGCTTATTACTAAGTTACCAGCAGCTGGGTGTAAACTTGCTGTGCAACAACAGAAGGAACTAGAGGCTATGAGGATTAACCAACTCCAGCAGAGAGCCAGACTGAAAAAACTCCCTGTAGCTGCCTGTAAACTGAAACAGAATAAAGTCCATGCCAGGCTTCCAGATAAAGATGAGTGTAAGTATTAACTTTGTAGAGAATAGCTTATATGGTGAATATCTGCACGGTAAGACTGACAGAGAACCTTTTCCCCACATAGGAGTCTGGTTTTTTTTTTTCTGTCTTCAGATTTATAAGAACATTTACTCTACTTTGGCTGTGGGTTCATAACTGGTTTATTATAGGGTGCTGGTGCACATTCCCTGGCTTGGGTGGTAGTTGGGACAACGCTTCCTAAACAGTAAAGCATTATTTGTTTTTATATGCAAGAAACAAATGGTCTTGTTGCAAAGCTTTGTTTCATATCATGCTAAATTCTGAAAGGCTATTTTGCTTTGAGATAGCAGTTTGGCTTCCCCCTTGATCTAAGTGAGCTAACACCTGTGAAGCCAATGCAATTAGGCCTGTTCATGGCAGCTGTGAATTTGACCAAAGGTGTGTACTTTTTCTATGATGTAGAGTTGCACAGCCGAATCATTATCATGTTAAGATAATGCCATGGCCAAGGGAGGTCCAGGGGTAATGTACCAGTTAGTTTTGTCCTATCCTGGTCATGGCACCCTGATCATAGCTATAGAAAACAGCCTCGTCTCAACATTTTTATGCACTTGCACTGTTCTCTCCTCTTACTTTAAGAGGAGGCTTTCAGCGGATTGGCTTCTATGTATTTCTTTAGAGGGGGATTGAGAACAAATTCTTCTGCTCTAAAAATCCCTGTGTGGACTAAGTGTGTGTTCACACCTAAAATAACAATATGCCACGAATTGTTATGGGGGAGAGGTCTCAAATGCCTAGTGGACAGGTATCCATGTCACACAAACATGATTGGTGGTTGCAGGGAGCCTCAGCAGAGGCATTTGTGGATGGCGCTCCGATAGACCCTCTAGATCAGGGTTAAAATATTTGGTAGCACTGGATTAGCTGCTGCTGTCTGTGTGAAGTAAGCAGAGGGTTCCAGGCTCTGGGGTTGACAAATAAAATGGAAATTTACCTCCTTTGTAAATAAGTCAGGCCCCTGGCAAGTCTAAGACTTGGTTCTTCACACTGTAGCTGAGCAACACCTCATCAGCCTGCCTGCCCAGCCCATGACCCAAAGCCTGGAGCAGCTACTTAGCATTCTAGCAGCCACACTTCGATGTTAGTTTCGCCATGTCCTGATTACTTTCAAATATCAGAGGATCAGAGAGGAGAGTCAGGGAATATAAGGGAGAATAATTGTACTCTGCACTAAGGTGGGGCTCAGCAAAGAGCTGCACAAGCATTGACTGTGCCTGCCAGTACCCCAGGAGGGAGATGGGTGTTTGTACAAGACTCACCCTCATAGTGCACCCATCTGTGGTGAGCCTCTGCGCTGCAGCACATCTGTGGCATTCTTTGGTCTCTGCCCACCGCAAAGGTCACTGAGCCCTCCTGCCAAGCTGCTGTATAGCAGCCGTCCAAGCCCTTCTGGGCTAACAGTGACAGAATCTCAGAAACGTAGGGTGGAAAGGACCTCAAGAGACCAAGTCCTGCCCTTGTGCTGAGGCAGGACCAAGGAAACTTAGACCACCCCTGACAGGTCTGTCTAACCTGTTCTTAAAAACCTCCAGGGACTTCAGGGAGGGGGTCCAGAGCTTAACTGCCCTTATAGTTAGAAAGTTGTTCCTAATATCTAACCTAAATCTGCCTTGCTGCAGATTAAGCCCATTACTTCTCATCCTACCTTCATGGACATGAGGAACAACTGAGCACCATTCTCTTTAGAAGAGCCTTTAACACAGTGGTTCTCAAAGGCGGTCTGCCGCTTGTTCAGGGAAAGCCCCTGGCGGGCCGGGCTGGCTTGTTTACCTGCTGCATCTGCAGGTTTGGCTGATCGTGGCTCCCACTGACCGTGGTTTGCCACTCCAGGCCAATGGGGGCTGTGGGAAGAGCGGCCAGCACATTACTTGGCTTGTGCCAGTCCCCGCAGCCCCCATTGGCCTGGAGCGGCAAACTGCAGCCAGTGGGAGCCACGATCAGCTGAACATGTTGACACAGCAGGTAAACAAACCAGCCCGGCTCACCAGGGGCTTTACCTGAATAAGCAGCGGACCGGCTTTGAGAACTACTGCTTTAACACATCTGAAGACTTATCAGGTCCCCCTCAGTCTAAGTTGGTCAACACCTAACATGCCTGGTTTCTTTAACCTTTCCTCATTAACCAGGTTTTCTAACCTTTCTAACCTTTTGATCATTTTTGTTGCTCTCCTCTGAACTCTCTCCAGTTTGGCCACATCTCTCCCAAAGTGTGGCACCTGGAACAGGACCCAGAACCAGAGCTCAGGCTTCACTTGTACTTGCGAAGCAGGTCAGTTACCTCCCATGTCCAGAGACCAGATCAAAACAAAGGTGTTCAGCCCTGCTGGGCTCAGCCTGCAGCCCCCTCCTTCCAGGCTGGCTCCTAGTGTCACCAGCCTGTCTCATTGCCTCACACTGTCTTCTGGGCTCCAGGTAACCCAACTGTCCAGGTCAGGTCTATCCTCCTGCGCAAGGCACCAGACAGGCCTCAGCCAGTTCCTAGCCTGAGCCCAGCATCTTGCCACCCATTAGAGCAGCCTGAGCACTCTGCTCCCCAGCTGCTGGGCTTTCCTCCCCTTGAGCCAATGCACAGCACAGGCATGGCAGGGCAAGGCTGGCTGGCCAGAGACCTCCTGGTCTTTACATGGGCAGGCTGTCCTGTTACAGGGTACACGCACTGCTGGGGGTGCCTCCTCCTGGCTACTGATGGGATTAGCTCCTTCCAGGTCTGGGGCCCCCTTCTGCTGCATACTCTGCTTTTTTTTTCTGTCTCTGCCACTCCAGTTGCTCCTTCTTTGTGACTTGGGCTTCTAGCCAGGTCACTAGTTTTTGTTTGTTTTTTTTTGTTGGGGGGGGGAGACCACCCCTTGCAGGGTATCAAAGTCTTTCTTCACCACCACTCTCAGGCAGTCTTCCCTATGGTGCCACATAACCGGTGGCTGGTAGCAGAACGCCAGTCCACCCTCTGTTCCAGGTTCCAGCTCAGGAACACATCAGTAGCCAAGGTCTGTTCCCTCCTGAGCCTTGGTGCCTTTCCCTGAGCCTCTTCCATACCTTCTGGTTCTCCCTCCCCACCTCTTGGTTTGCCAGGCCCACAACTGCCTCGTCCCATGAAGTAACTATAGGCTACCAGCCTCCATGGCCCCAAACTCCCCTCCCTTCTCTCAGGGAGTGACTGCTTCCTCGCAGCTTCCTGCTTTTATAAACCCAGCTCTGCTGGTGCCTTTTCAGCTGAGCTCCCTCACTTGCTCAGGGGATTACTTAAGCCACCTGATTCTCCTCAGCTGTGGCCTGTCTGGCTAATTGGTCCCAGTCTTAGCATATATTAACCCTTTCAGGGCAAGTGTAGGTGAACACTGCATCACACAGGGATATTTTTCATTGTGTTGTTTAAACCATGTCAAGGTGATGGATTCTTCATCCTTCACTGAAGTTCTCCCCTAATTCTTGTAACTGCTATGGCATGGGCAATAGCCATCCAAGCATCTCCTCCATGAGCAACCAACGTGGCTCAGCAGTGCTGGAGGGAGGGACTGTCTGTGGACGTGAGAGGGGAGCTCTGTCTCTATGGCCCTTCCATTCCTTCTCTCTGCTGAGACAAGAGGGCCAACCAGTACCAACTGTGATGTGGACATAACTACTAGGATGTGATCTGAGACCAGGCATTTCGTTTCTGGTAGGTCATCAAGGAGCCCTCAGTGGCTGAAATCAGTGCCCCTTATCACTCTTGGCCCATTTGTGTGGCCTTGCTCTATGGTGTCATTGTGGCCTTGCTCTATGGTGTCATTGTGGCCAGAACTGCATTCACTCCTCGATGTGCTCTGTAGAACCCCGTTAGCATGTCTGCTGTATGTGCTGTCACAGTGTATCTGAGCTGGAGTCAGCTACAACACTGAAAGTGAAAACTTTCCGCAGGAGCTCTGTTAAACCTACCCTAGATTGGAGACAATTAGTCCTTCGTTTGAGGATAATTGGTTTAAAATAGAGCAAAGTGGTTCAAGGAGAAAAAACAGACACAGGGCCTGATTCTCTGTTCCTCTGTACCGGGGCTTAGGGCAGGAGACAAGCTGCTTTCCTCACATGCTCTCAGGGCTGCTCTAGTTTACACTCTGATTCCCATGGCAGCTTATGAGCCTGGGAAGCAGAGAATGAACAGAACAGAGTGCACTCTGACCACCTTTCTATCGTGCTCCTAATTCACCACTTACATCAGAGGCTCTGCCAGCTCTCCACCAGCCAAGGAGATCAGGGTGGAGGCACATTGAGCAGAGAAGATACTGGGGGAGTTTGCACTGCCGCTGTACCCATTTTATGGGTAAATGGAGAATTTAAACCCTAGCATGTTTCAGCAGCTCTCCATTCTCTTTAAGTGCAAATGTAAGAGCCCCTCTGTTCCTACTCTCCCCACCCCCAAGACCCTCAAGTCCCTGCTTTTATTTCCATACTGTAGGTCTCTACAGCCGTTGGACTCAATCCATCACCAGCCCCTCTCTGCAAGGGTCATTACGAGAAACACCTTTCTGATCTCCATCTGTGAAGTAAGTAGGCAAGAGCTCTGAGCTTGGAGACAGCTTGTAAAGGCTTCTTTGGAGGAACTGGCGCTGCTTTGGCTAGCAGTCTGCCAGAATAAAGTCCAGCACACTAAACCAGACAACACAGAACAGTTAATCAGGCCAAGCTTGGCATCTTTCTCAGTTCATGTGATCTGTGTTTCTGCAAAACAAGTATAGAAGAAGGTTCTTTCGTGGCTCTTTGCCTTCGCTGTTTGAAATTCAATAAGTCACTTTCTAACCATGCAGAAAAGAAGCAGCATTAGAACAAATGAGCCCTTCCTCCCCTCCATGATGCTAGTTTGTATGGAGGGAATTGTCCAGTTCAAACTTGGCACACAAACCTCTGACCTGCGGTGGAAGGACACCAAAAGGCTTTCACTATGTCAGCTGCTTCTTCGCCTTGCTAACTTGATGCTTTCCTTGGCAGAGATGCAACATATATTCAAACTTCTCTTTTTCAGCCTGAACTGAATGAATTTGAAACAAATCAGTTGTGGCGAATTTCACCTGTTTGTAGTCCATCTGCGAAAGGTTGCAGCTTTCTCATTATTGCAAACTGTTTCACAATCTTTCCTGAGTTTTTAACTCTGGCTAGCTGTTGGAGCTTTGTTCTGATGAGTCACAGAAGTCACATCTGGCTTGTGTAATTCTGAGCACTTTTTTTTTGCAAATGCTGGTGGAAAGTGAATCTGCAACTTGCTTTCCATCGGCTCTCAAGTAAGAGCATAAAATGTGCTTCACATGAGCACTGGTACTAAAAGTCCATTCTGTGTACATTCACACCGAGGAAACACCTCAGGGACAACACAGCTCACATGAACTTTAAACATAGGAGTAGATGTGTGGACTCTTTTTTTGTATAGCTTTATTTTTAACTAAGAGGGAGACCATCTCCCAGTGCTTTACCCAGCCACCTTAACAGCTTCAATTTATTTTTTTAGCAGACTATCAGTGAATTTAGCAAGTTTTGTCCTTGTCTTTAGTTCCGCTTCTTTCCCCTTCACCAAGATCCAGGGCAGAGGCAAGTAGTTCACAGTACATTTCCTTCACTAAACCTTTGTTAAATTGTCCCTCTGCTTAGATAATTTCCTTGATTCTATTCCTTAAGAGTACCTACAACTCACTGGGAGCTACGCATCCCCTGCTGTGCCTATTCACAAAGATATGCCCTTGTCTGCAGCTATAAAGCCTTGGTTGCAGCTGTGCATGCTTCTTAGCTCTAGAGCCTCTTGTTCAATCCCCAGTGTGTCATCCAAAAGGACAGCCATCACATGCAAACTGAGTGGAGTTTCTTTAGGGATAAGGAAAGTGAATCAGGAAAAATATGGGCCCCCTTTCCTTGTGGGCTCAGAGCCAGTGCTATGGCTGCTGATCTCCACCTCCTTCCTCTCCTTTAGACCCATTGGGGCCATGATTGGGGAAACATTTGATTTTGTTTTTCATATCTTTAAAAATTAGTTTAAACTAATCTGACTCATGATTACTGCATGGCATCACTATAGGGCAGAGTTAAGGTTATTGAGATGCCTTATGTGCATTTCCAGCCTTAACATGTTTGGATTCTTTTTCCAGAGTAATCTGAACTCTGAAGTTCCTGGGTCAGCAACTATTGGTTTGGGATCATTACAACATCCCTCCAATGTTTTACCCTGCCACAGGCTGCCTGGACCTTTAAGGTGAGCTTGGCTCAGCCTTGCCTGTAACCAGACAGCTATCCCCTAGCTGAGTGTGAGGGTAACTGGATTATAATGAGTGAGCCCAGCTATAGGGGAAATCAGAAATGACTGCTTAAACAGAGCTGTGAACTCAGCCTAAGGAAGGAAAGGGGAGTGAGGGAAGGTTCCCTGTCTGGGATGGGCCTGGGGAAGTCCATCTGGAAGAGACTCAAAGAGCAGGTCAGGTTCCTATTGGAGGGCTTTGTAAGGAGCTGGAAGTTCCCTGAGAGAAGCTGCCAGAGTCCCCTTGGAGCGAGGCAGTGGGGAAAACCTACTGGGAGGAAACAGCATAGGAGAAGCTCTGCAGGGGTTGGGAAGAGGGGTTGAAGAGCAGAGAACTTCAGTGCAATTATTAGTTTAGAAACTTATTTGGACTTAAAGTTGGACCTTTGGTCACCCCCCCGAAGGAGACTGAACTTTCAAGTGACCTGGCTGGAGGCCAGAAGACTCAGACAGAACCAGGCCATTGAGAAGCCAAGGAAGTATCCACCAAGGGGAGCCAGAGGTGAAGTCCCCTGCAACATTGCACCCTTTCAGGAGGGGGTGCTATTGTGGTAAGAGCAATTGCTTACATACCCCTAAGAAGGAGCTGAGAATATGGATCAGTAACTTAAGTTTTTTGTCTGTGAATTTAATCCAACTCCCCTATAGTGGGGTGATAAGACTTCAAAGGACTTGCTCCCTGTCATCCTAAGATCTTTTCTTTCTCGGTCTTCTCCATGACTCTGCTCTATTCAACACAAACTTCCCTATTTGATTTGTTTTCTGCACACCTATTAGCCAACACGAAATGGCACTTTCAGTTTATTGACCCAGTCGGCTCAAAGCCCCAAATAGCTCACAATATGTTTGCTTTGCTCCTTGTAATTTCCTGCAGCTCCTGCCTGGCCACCAGCAAGCTTGGAGGTTGTCCTTTGAGACTTATCTTGATCAGTTTGACACGCCACAGCACAAACAAAAGGAGCCAAAACACACCAGAAAGAACAGAAGGGGATTAGAAAAGAGCAGCAAGAATGACCGGGGGGTGGGAGGGGAGGGGAGGGTGGCTTAAGAGCTACAGCTGGTGGTTGGGCAAGAAAGGGTGGCAACAGCCAGGGGTGACTATTTCAAGGGTGTCAGCAGCAGCCTGGATGGAGAAGAATAGTTTAGGGTTATTCAAAGGGAGCTAACTAGGGAGGGTGGGATGAAGCAGAGCAAAGGGAAAACACACTGGCTTACTAATAATCCGGGCAACTCTCCACCGAGTGAGTCTCTGGTGGTAGAACAGTCTCCCAAGGGAGGTGGCAGAACACCTTCGCCTGCAACATTGAAAACCAGGCTAGAAAAAGTGCTAGGAACTATGCCTACAGGATCGAGTCTGTCCTGGCTGAGCCAACAGACCGCTTCTACTTCTAATTGCTCCCAGTCAGACCACCTCAGTGCCTGTTTTAGCTAGAGAAGTTCCACTGAGTGGTCACTCTGTTTCTCTCTGGTCCCAGAAGTTCTTCCTACCCCCATCACACACTGTAGTGGCTCATCACTAGGGTCTCTATTCTTGGAGACTAACCTGTTTTCTGCTAATCTAGCCATGCATAATCCATGCATAATCCACTGTATTTCCCTTGTCTGTCATGGCAGACTTTATAAAAGAACCCCTAAAGTTAATTAAGCAAGCCCTTCCCCCTCATTAAGTCATGCAGCCTGTCTACTTACATTAGGCTTTCTGAGGCGTACCCTCAGTAGATCCAGGCTCTGTTTACGCCACTCAAGCATCCTTGTACTAGCTGTTCTTTATGCAGGAACACAGGGGCATTTTCAGCCAGACTGCAGACAAAAGATTGCAGAGCCTCGGTTGCTAATGGAGCGATTCAGTGTGAATAATTAGAGGCTTTTGTAGCAAATTGGATCTGAACTGTACTAGATATCCAGTGCAGGAGAACGGTTTGATCCACCCTGCCCTTCCCAAGATGGCAAACAGGCCTTAAAATAAACCATATCCTGCTATCCCCATACTTATCTCCCTTCAGTTTATAGCCTTCATTCTCCTCCCTCGCCATGGCTGCTAAATTAACCTCATAATGCCCTCAGTTGTCTTCCACAGGTGAACTGTGTCTGCTTGACACCTGGCTTGACTTGGGGGAGTTTTCCTGGCTGTCTAGAGTTTCCCCTACTCAGAGACAGCACAGAAGGCACTATGTGGAGCACAGCTTCTCTGACCTGCAGACTTTTCTCCTGTGATAAGCTGCTGTTTATTTTCAGCTCTCTTTTCATACAAGCAGGGAGATGAACTATTAATAGGGGCAGGTCGTGCTTTTCCATTTGTATCCCAGGGAGAGCTGAGATCAGCGGAGGCACCTGCTGGCAGGCCCTAGATATATAATCATGGCCCAGGTGTGAGGCAAGGCTGTAGATGCAGGGCATGCTCACAGGAGGGCTCTTGACTCTATCTCACTCCTTTCAGTGGTCTGATCAGAACTAGGGTTTCTCCTCATCTCTACTACAAGGCTCGGAGCAGCCAGCCAAGGCTTTGGCTAGTCTAAGGTGCTGTCTATTCCTCCTCCTTCCCTTTTCTGTTTATAATAATCTTTCACCCAAAGGCTGGGCACTTGACACATTCTTAAAATAAAAAGTACATGATGGGCAAATTCCTTAGTCACTGGAGTCTGTGTAGCTATGGGGCCCCTGAACCCCACATGTTAGCCAATGGCATTTCCACTCGGTGGCTAGTAATAGTTTTGTTATTGGCATGTATGACTCTCACCACTGCAGAGAAGTGAATATCAGTGAATGAGACAGAATCGGTAGCCTCCAGATGCAGGAGAGCTCCCATCCACTGCCCCCCCCCAACAAAAAACAAAACAGACCAGATGTAAATAGCTGAATGTGCTCTCTGCTTTGGATGATGCTGGGAAAAGCTGCTTGCCAGGGATGTCAGCTGCTAGGACAAGTAGGAAGATAATGTCAGGAAGAAGGACATGCAGTCACATGACTTTAGGAAAGGCAAAAATAGACCGTCCTGCTGGAAAGTAGGACAAGCCTACCCAGAATAGGACATCTGGTCACCACAGTGGGAGCAGCAACTGAGTATCTCTGAGATGTACACAGCTATCACTTGGGGTGAGAAGCAATGATGGGAAACGGGGTGTATAAAAAGCAGCATGAGGCTTTAATGGTAAAATGTTGTTGTGCTTTTCAAGTTTACTGGAGTGTTGCCATCTCTACTGATGCAAACTTTACATTGCTGCTGGCTGGCCAGTTGTTTGTCAGGCCGAAGTGATTTCCTGTGCCCTGTTATGCAGAGCAGTAGCTCCATTCAGCACAATCCCCTTTGCACACCTCTTTGTGTCCTGTCCCCTCCTGGCCAATCTTCATCACATGATAAAGATCCTGGACCCTAGAATAAATGTTGTCTAATGGTTAGTTGTAGGAGAATCACTGTGAGACCTTGGGCAAGTCACTTAACCACTCTGTGCCTCAGTAAAATGCAGGTGATGGTACTTATTGCCTCAGGGGGAGGAGGGAGCATGTGAGACTGAGATTAATGTTTGTAAAGTGTTTTAAGACCCTTTTGATACAGTGCCCCAGATCCTGAGCTGCTGTAAATCAGTCCAGCTTCAGTGTAGTCCATGGAGCCACACTGAGTGAAACCAGCTGAAGAGTTGGTTTCAAAGTGCAAAAGTTTACGTGCTCACAACATGATTAGAACAGGAATGAGTGATTAGTGGTTAGTGCTTCATTCATGTTCAGAGGCACTGCAGTGAACCAGCCATGGCTGTACCTTCTTTCTTCAGTACACTAGTAAAGTAGCCAGGAGGTTTTATTTAAGACAAACTACCATAGCCACCAGAAGATCTCAACTAGGATTTGAATCTGGGATCTTTCATCTCCTAAGCACAAATTTTACCACAGAACTCGCAAAATGCTCGCTATCCTGTGCTTTGCCTCTCTGTAACTTAGGTCGATAGGATTCTCTCCAGAACTCCCACAATCGTAGCAAGGGTTAATCTGGCTCCTCTCACACCCAAGCACCTCATGGCACTCAGTGCTCATCTTATGTATTCTTTTTTCAAAGGCAAGTGTAAATCAGATATCTGATATTAACTCAATATTGCAAAAACGCCCTTATTTTCAAAACCACTGCAAGGGCTTATCTGCTATGTGAACCCGCAGCAACATACCATGATCAGAGGAAAGGACCAATTTAATTTTTTTCTCTCTCCTGTGAAATGGTGGCTATGAATTAAATATCAGGCAGCGTGAGGAATACTATTATCTATTGTGGAATGTACAGTACATCCACAACCCTGCCTCTTGCCCCAAGCCCTCTAAAGAAAAGACACAATCCCTGCTGCACAGTACACTACATTGGGATGGTTAAATGGCTAACGCAGTGTGACTCCAGAAGTAATACCTTAGGATATTGTCTGTTACAGCTATCCCCCTATTCCATTTTGTTTCTTACAGCTGTCCCCATACTCCATTTTGTTGTTGTTCTCCTCCTGTGGCCGCCCTTCCCTGGCTGTTAAGTCGTTTACCAGGGCCACTGCCCTTCTCAAAGGGATGGCCACTTGTGCTGCGTGCTAAATGGGACCACTGCCCTGTTCAAAGGGTTGGTCCTGTTATCACCTTGTTGAACCTGGGCTTGGTGTAGGGCAGGCAATGTCCAGAGCTGCAAGACCTATTGTGTTTTTAAGATCCTGGGCATGAGTCATAGGCCTTGTGCTTTTGAGTCACCTATTGCACAGGACTCCGCCCAGACATGTTTCTGTGCTAACCTGCAGTTTTTTCCCTGTGCCTCCTCCCCTGTGACAAAGGGAGCCTATCAGGATTACTGGCGGGAAACTGCCTGAGTTTGCCTTTAAAAACAGACATTTTTGAAACAAATATCAGAAAGGTTCCTGCATTGCTGCCTGGTCTTATCAGCCAGAGGTTTTGGGGGGTCCTTTCTCCGCTCTCCTTTTTATTTTTGAGCATACCCCCGTTTGTTGAACCCCCCCCGCAACAAAGAACGAATTGCTACCTGAGAGATCTCCTGATTATTGAGACTGTACTGAGCCTTCTGATGTTCTTGCTGCTTCCGCCTTTGCTCCTGCCTTGGGGACTGGTAAAAATCCCGCTTTGAAACTTTCCCTACTTTTATTTTATTATTTTAGCTGCTGGCTCTGTTTCCCCAGCACACAGACTCAAGCTAAACCTTGGTCTGTGTCTTAAAACCTCTCCTAAACTTCGCGGCACTTTGCTGCTAAAAATAAGTTTGTGCTGGTGCTAAGCTCTGCTCCTGTGGGCTTTGCCTCGGGGCTCCCTGCTTTCAGCTGTATCCCTTGGCTTCCTTGGGAGCTGTATCCTGGGCACATACCACTCTGCCCTCTGACTTCCCCATAGCATAAGGTGCACCATAGGTTTTGTTTTTTAGTTTAATAAGTCATAGTTTAAGATTGTAGAGCTTGTAAGTTCACCTACCTTGTTATAGTTTACTGTTTTGTTGCTTGTTATAGTTTTGCTTAGAATTATGATATTTGTTGTTTTGCTTAGTCATTGGTTAAGATAGATAAGGCTTTTGCTGCTTAAATTCGTCTTCCCGCTGTCCTGATCTCTCCCTGAACTTTCCCGTGTCTGTTTTTCCCCCGCTCCAATCTCCCCCTGTGTGCTTCTCCGTGTCTCCCTGTTATAACCCTTTGCTGCTTCTCCCCCTGTGAAACTTCCCAAACCGTTTGCCGTTTTTTTTTTCTTTGTTTTTGGTGTCCGCTTGTTGCTTAAACCTCTCTAGCCTGTCTTTGCACTTCTCCGCTGCCCCTCCCCTACCGAAGATCACCATCACACTGCTCCGTTGTCCTTACCCTGCAGGGCTTCAGAGTCTCTCTTGCTGCTTCCAGCTGCACTCTCTCATCAGTTGCCACTAATCATTCACTCCCCTCCCCCCTCCTGTTCCTTGACAGATTATTTGCTATCCTAGCCTGACAAATTAAGTCGTTACTTTTCTTTTATACTGTTACATTGCATAATTTCACTTATCACCCATATTGTACTATTGCATTGTGATTCACATTTTACTTGTAATTATAACACCCCATTGGTTGCTTCCACTTTTCTGATATACTTTGTATTTGTATTGATACCATTGTGTTACATTGTGTATAAGGCCACTAACCACTTAATACATTCTATCTAAGATTGTTGACCATTTTATATAGAATCTACCATTTTATTTTGTACTTCTTTTTGATACGCTTATTGACTGTACTGTATCCCGTTGTGCTGAACCCCACTTACTGTACCCCACTGTTAGAACTCCCTACACTGTTCAATAAGAACCCCCCCATCCTTCTCTATTGTAAACACCCCATACACCCCATCCCATCATATTTCATTGTTAAATTCCCACCACTTCCTTTTTCCTTTAATAAAGAAACTAATTGGCACCCCACCTGTGTGGTAATTGCTCCCCAAGATCCCATATACCTGCAGGCAGGGACAGATATCACTTCATGCATCTTGCATTACAGTGTTACTCTAAACCTACATAATTATGTGAATCCATAATGTATTGTATTACTGTGTGGCATTAGCTGACTTTGTGCCGTATTCTGGAGTACATACAATGTGACAGTAAGTAAGCAAGGCAAGACTCGAGAGCTAATATTCCATCAGGAGGAAAGCTGTATTGCTCAGAGCGGCCAGCTGTTTTCAGTGGCTAGTGCTTAATCTGAATGTCCCTATATCTTTCATCACATGGGTGTATTTTTAGGGGACTAGGTGTGCCAGATGTCTCTCACTGATGGAGCATCTTGCTGAGTGCCTCCCCGAGAGTTGGTTGAGGATAAGGGATAGCTAGTTGGGACTCAGCTTAGTGCAAATGGAGAAGATGCCTATAGGGTGGGGAAGCAATGACAGATTATGGGTCAGAGCCTGAACTCGTGTAAACTGGCCGAGCTCAAGCATGAGACTGGACAGGGACCAGAATTTCCATTCCACCGGAAACTTCAAAATTTCCAAAGAAATGAAAATTTCAAAAATCTTTCAGTTTGGGACCACCAAAATGTGTTGTTCCAATAATGGTGAAACTGACCTGTTTTGATTATTTTCATTTTGACTTCAATATGACATGAAAATATTTCCATTGGTAAATATTAAGTTGTATAATATTCTATCTCTTATAGAAGAGTCAAAACAATCTTTATCCAAAAGAAACTGCAACTTCTCCCACAGAAAAAATTAGTTGAAATTGACACGTTCCGGCAAAACTTTTCAATTACGCTGCATTTTTGGAGGGAAAGCTGTTCAGTCAAAAAGTTTTCAACCACTTCTAGTTGACAGCAGCTGATCTGCCCCTATACATCACATGCCTGATTTAAGGGTTTATGTCCCCATTTGTTATGCTGGTTCTCAACTAGGAAGCTTGTTGGATCCTCATGTCCTGCTGGAGCAATGTTCATCATCTTCTCGTGGCAAGAAGGTCTTGGCTGTTTCCTATGGATAAAGGGGCTCAGCACACTCACTCATGCCTTTGTTTCTCAGGAGTGAACTACGCTGGGTTCACTTTAAGACCACTTGTAAAGTGCAGCTGGCACGGAATGCCTGTGTATAAAGAATGTTTCATATAGGGTAAGTAGCTGTTACGGTCTTGTTTTCTATGTACTGCACCTTTAAATTTCTTATTGTTGGTGCAGCATGTTCCAAATGAGACAGACAGACACACACACACACAGTGCTCTTTCATGAAGACTTGACCTTGATTCTGTCTTGTTTTAGATCCCATCCTCATTGCTGGAATTCCTGTTGTGCAGGGAAAATCCTAAGGAGTAACTTTACTCTTTTGGTCTGGGTAGAGACACAGCCCTGGTAATATGGAGAAGCTTGTCACCCAAAGCTCAGCACTGCAGCCAGATTTTAAAAGGCACAGCATGTTTGGATAAAGGCTCCTGCACCCTGTTTTTGTATTGCAGAAACAAGAGAATAAAGCAGTGAGCAGTTTGCCAGGCAGTGACCTGGGGCAGGAAACACGGGAAGAAATGTGCAGGTCCTACAAATTCAGAAACTTTCACTTCCACAAAGCTCTGGAAAACTTTAATCTTCCATCTCTCGTCACTGCAATGACAAGTCTTCACAGGGTAAGCCATGGAGTGCTGGCCTGATCTGCAGAAAGCTGTCTCCTCCAGCAGCAGCTTCAGTGTCAATTCCTAGAGCTGTTGCCTCATTCACCTTAATGAAGTGTTAACATCTGGGACTCCTTGGTGACTATTTGGTGCAACACTGCAATGACCAGTTTTAAAATAACACTGGGCCAACTCTGGATCTCCTGACATATGCGTGTAGTTCCATTGATTTCATGGTAAAGGAAAGCAGGATTTAGCCAACTGGCTTTCCAGAAGAAGAAGGTCTTCAGAGGAACTTTCCCACCTCATTGGCCTTGGTGGAAAGAGACACAGATTCTCAGACCACTCCTTGGAATTTCACCTTCCTCCAGCAATTCTCTTCTGGTGGCTGACCTGGTGCACGCTGAAGTCAATGGAGTGTCTTGGAAGGTATGTCAAAACTAGGGTTTCTTTTAAATGTCAAATTAACTAATTGCCAGTTAACTTGGGGTAGTTAACATGTTTGTAAGGCGAGTGTGCACACTCCCCAAACACTTGATCCAGGTGACAAAAGGCACCTGGAACAAATTTCACTATGGCCTTCTCATCACGAGAGGAAAAGGATGTTAACATGTGCTAGATAATATAGGGTAACTAACATGAGGTAAAACCCTAGTGAAGGCAAGGCAGAGTGCAGTTCTAACATGAGTTAGCAGATCAAAGTAAACTCTAAAGCCTGAAGTTGGGTCAATCCAGGTACATTGCTCCCTGAGCAATGTATCCAAACCCACCTAACTCTGGTGTAAACAGCACCTAGGTCTTCTACTGCCTCTCGGGGAGGTGAATTGCCTATGCTGATTGAGTATGTAACAAAGAAATCTTTCCTCCCAACAGTTTGTCAGGCCTCTGAATTCAATAGGTATTACCACAGACAACAAAGATTGTTTTTAAACAGTCTGACTAAGGCCTTTCCCACACATACATTTTTCCAGTATAAACTAAAGTATGAATGTAGACTGATAGTTATGCTGCTATAACTCTCCATGTCAATGATCTGGTATAAACTGGCTTTTCTTCTGTTTAGCTTATGTCACTTGGAAAGGGGTTTAAGGTAAACTGAAGAAAAGCCAGTCTTATATTAGAGTTAGGGTTGCCACCCATCTGGATTTTACCCAGACAATCCAGGCCTTGGCTTCTGTGTCCAGGTGCCATTTAGGGTAGCCAGGTGCCCGGTTTTTGACCAGAAAGTCCAGTCAAAAGGGGGACCTGGCAGTACACCTGTCCTGACACCAACAGTCCAATTACCATGGGAACAGGGGAGGCACCAGGTCATTAACCCATGCCAGCCCCTGCTCAGCTGGGGCCTCCCTACCTGCAGGTAGCCTCCTTGTGAGGCTGCAGCAGCTCTTGTCCCAGCCCCAGAATGAAGGGAGTCCAGCTAGGGAGGGTAAGGGAGGTGGAGACAATCCAGTGAGTGATGGGGGGTGGGATGGGTAAGCAAGCAACAGGGGTGGGGCCTAGGAAAGAGGTGGAGAAGGGTTGGTGGAGCAGGGAAGGGACTGGGCAGGGTTGGGGCCTCAGGAGTCCAGTTACCAGCAATTAGAAAGGTGGCAATCCTAACCAGAGGGTCTTCATGGGGAGTTGTTTTACCAGTATAATATGCCTGTCTAACTACTTCAGTATAATTTTACAAAACTCTGTGTTGATGAAGCCTAAAAACAATCCCTTCCTATTAGTTGTCCATAGTTTTCCCAGAGTAGCAGGGTAGATTAAATCTGCATTTCTACTTGAAGAAAGAATCAGGAAAAAAAATACTTCAGGCTTTCTTTCTGCATAATAATAATAAAGCAAACAGACACACTCTTTGAATTTCTTTTGCTGCTCACTTTTTTTCAGAGGGCAGCAGGACTACAGGTGTAGTGGAAAGGCATAGGCGCCAACTCTGTCTGTGCTCCAATTAGTGGATGCTCAGCACCTACCAGACACCTGTTTGGCAGACACCTGTTTGGCAGGCATGAGGCACTGAGAGGAGGGAGTGGAGTGAGGCAGAAAGAGGCAGCATGAGGGTGGAGTCTTGGGGCAGACTGGGGGTGGAGCACCCACCTGAAAAAAAGAAAGTTGGCACCTGTTAAGGTGACCTCCTGGCAGTTTTTAATCAAAGGTAATCATGTTATTTAGCAGGGAGGGAAGGGGGGAAATACCACCACAGCCAAAGATAAGCTTCTCCTTGGATCCAACAACATTCACCCCTGCCTAGTTGCAGGTTTTTATTTGTAATGTAGAGATATCCTCCTTCCAAATAATGGGCCTGATTATCTGTTGCTCTGCATCTTTGTGCGGGGTTACCTGTACTTACACTGGGATAATGGCACTACCAACAGAGCGGGGCATAATTTCTCAGCTGAAACTTTAATGAAAAATGCAGATTCAGGTCAACTGAAACATTTAACGAATTTGTCACTTTCACCAAACTGTTTTGGTCAAAAAAAAAAAAAAAAAACAAACAAACCCCACACTTAAATATTTCTTTTGAAACATTTCACTTTTATTCAATTCAGAAAATTACCTGGCATTTCAAAACTTTTCAGTTTTATTAAAATAAAATGTTTTTAACAGTTGATGAGCTAAACCTTTGTTCAACTTGAAGTGAAGCTTGGGTTTTGTTTGTGGGTACCCCCAGCCATCTCCCAGATCCATTAGTATTCATACAGCTTCAGCCCCCCAACCAGGATGGCAGTACTTGGATGTACTGTGCCCTTACTTTGCACAGCTGTAAATGACCACACAAGGGGGCCTGATCTAACCCCCAAACACGGGAGAAGCTCAGAGTGCCTCTGGTGTGTGCAGATGTGCTTAGCTGTTCTACATACCTCAACTCTCATGGCGGTAACCTTGCAAGGTGGCCTCTGTTTTTCCCCTCGTCAGGGGATCAAGCACATGCTCCCAGGTTGCAGTTAGGAACAAACTCTGCTCTTTCCTCCTTGCACTTCAAAAGGTTCTCGCAGTGGCTCCCCACATTTCTGCTCTTGTTGCTGGTGCTGTACACTTCTGGAACCCCCTGCCTGGTCTCTCTGACATCCTCACCTGTGTCCCAAGCTCCACCCTGTGCAGGGCATCATGCCCGATACGGTCCAGCCAGCTGCAGTGCTCCTATTTCCCCCTTTCTCAGATGTGGGGATGAGCAATTCTTCGTCTTGCCCACTGGGATGTCGCTGACAGATCTCATTAGCGCACAACCATCTGTTGGGTCTCTGGGCCAGTGAGTCTAGCTGGCCTCCCAGCACACATTTAGCCAGGCTTAGCGGTGCCTCCTTGGGGGTTCCTACCCATCACCTGTGGGAGAGGCTACATGTTCACAATCCTGGGCAACTACCTGGCAACAAAACTAACAGCATATTTCACCCATTGTCCATCTCTTGTGGTATCTCTCACCTGGTCCTGCGTGGCACCTTCCCTCTACCCCAGTTCCCCTTGGTGCTGGTAAGTCATGGCTGGCATAGAGCCCATGCTGCAGGAGCCCCACCTGGCACTGATTAAACAGAGTGTTTTCCCCCAGACCCCTCACTGCTCCAGAGCCAGGGGACCCCATTTCTTCCCAGTGCCCTTCAGGACTCTGCTCCGGCTCCTCTAGCTGCATCCCAGGCATTTCTGGTTTCCACTGGCTGAGCCAGTGAGGTTCTCGGGCTCCCTGTAGCGCCCAGACCCTGAACGTGCACTGGTACAACAGCCAGAGACAAGGCTCAGCTGGGCCGTGTGCCCTGCAGAGCAAGCCAGCCTGCTTTGGGGATATTAACCTCTCCCCGCAAGACACAGCCTGGGAGACAGTGACAGGCACTGCCTGTCACCATGCAGCTGTTCTCCTAGTTACCTGAGCTCTCCTCAGAGCAGGGAGCCCCCTTGTCTCTGCTACAAGGCAGAGAAACTTGAGGCCTGATTCTTCTCTTGCTTCTATCAGAGTGAAATGGGCTCCCTCCACTGCCATCAGTTGAGTTCAGTGGGGTGGGGTTGGGGGAAGGGGCAAGGCAGGCCTTGCAGTGATGGCACCAGCAGACTAAACAGATGGTAAACCTTTGGCGGGGTGGGGGAGGGATTCAAATGAAATGGCACTGCAGAGGCTGGCGCCTTCCCATGCTGCTATCTCTGGTGATATTGGGTGTTTTCTCTTAAAGGCCCAGCTCCTGGAGTCACAGAAATAAGTGAGAATCTCAACATTCATTGGAGGGCAATGGGTAACTGCTAGCCCTGGTGATGGTGGAGGAAAGCTGGATAAGATGATGCCTATAGGCTAAGACACTGAAGGGGTGTCAAACAGAGCACAAATTCATTTTTTTTCCCAAATCTTGTAATTGTTAAGCCTCTCCTGATTTTGGGGGCCCAATTCCTGAGTCTTAGGGGGCTAGGTTTTGCGAGGCAGAGGAGAAGGGGCACCTGGAACAGGGTGATGATCACCATGAGAAAGCTACCGTCTTCCCTGAATGCAAGAGGGCTGGGTTTGTCTCTCTGTCATTTTGTTCCTTTCCTCTCTGTGGCTTGCTCTCTTTCCTCTCCATCCTGCAGTCTCCGGGCTGGAGGGTGGCTTTCCAGGCCCCTGCAGGACATAAGGTGGAGTAAGATGTAGGTTTGGACACGCTGGGGAAGATTGCTCTGGGTTCCTCTTTCTGTGGGGAGCTGTAGATGGACTCAGCCCCGGTGTGCCAGCCAGCAGAGATCAGCCTGCTTAGGGAGGGTGCAGATTTGCTGCTGGAGTCGGCTAGCATCAGATTGCTGCCCCCTCTCATCCGTAAGCGAGTCAGGGACAGGGGAGGAACAGTGCCATCCTGAGAGCCATTCCTTCCCTGTGCTGGTCCTTGCTCTGGGCTGGTGCCTGCTTCAGTCAGATATCATGGAATGCAGGCTTCCATCACGCTGGATCACTGGAGTACACAGCACCGTGGAGAAAGGCAGGAAAGGAGCAAAGTTTCTGAGGAATTCAGGTGCTGAGGGAGAAAGAAGAAGGGGTTGGAGGAGGCGCAAATGCTCTGCATAACAGGGCTCTTGTCTTGTCATGGGGAGATGCCTAACACCAAACCCGTCCTGTACATCACTTCTCATTGCCAAATGGCAGCAGGAGGGCACAAGGCGGGATGAGTCTGACAAAACCCCTCCCCACTCAAAATGAGGTCTAGGGCCCTTGAACCCTAATGCTCCAGCCCCCCACCCAGCCAAGGGCTACAGCTGCTTAGCCTCTTCCCACCCAAGAGGAGCCCACAACATACCAGCTCTGCAGCGCCTCCAAAAGGAAGGCCAATGCCTTGATACAATTTCATCTTCTCCACCCCACCTCTCACACTGGGGCTCTGAGGGCTAAGGGGGACTATGCAAAGGATTAGTGCAAGGTCTGGGCTCCCCAGAGTCCCACTTAGCCATATTGGGGGGTTTTACTAGGCCCAGTGCTGATTCTCTGCGCAGGATGAATTTCCCCCTGTGAGACCAGGAGCGGAGCTCGCTTCCTTAGCCATCTTTCCACAATGTGATCTTGCTAAGATCCCCTCTCCTCAGCGCCCAAGACAGAGGGGGAGACCCCAGTGAAACCCCAGCTCCTCATCTGGACGACCCCACTAGCAAATCACTGCTCTGGAGTTGAGCGTGCATGCAAGTCCCCAGGCCCAGCCTCCCTTTGCCTTGCCTGCTCCATTGACACAGGCACTGAAATGTATAAGCATCCGTGTCTCCCCACCCCCCACAGGGGTCCAATGGAGGCAAGGGTGGGACAAGCATCTTGTCAATTTTAGCACATGGGCAGCTGGCATGGAAGAGAGCCATCAGGCAAGCATGCAGGGATAGCAGAGTGAGCATCACTGTGGGAGATGTTGTGTATGGGTATCCCAGGGAAGCCTGGATAGTGTCAGCAGGCAGGCAGGGACTATCTCATGTCTTATTTCATTAGTGTGAGCTGAGGAAAATGGAACCGGACAATAGTGCCACACGATCCTCCCAGCAACGAGATACTTAGCATTCTGCACCCTGCCTGTGCCTCCTTCCTGAGAGGGGGAAGAGGGGCAGTGTTGGTCCAGCACATGTAGACGGCAGGTAGGGACGTGATTTCCTCTCACTCTCCAGGCAGCGGTTACCCTGTGTCCCTGGCGCGCAGCGTGATCGCTGATAGATGAGACATATCCTCAGCATCTGCCTTCTGGGCAGGAGCTGTTGCTAGGAGACAGAACCCCAGGGAGTCTGTAGTGCCAGCGTGCTGATCCCACAGCGCCAGCGAGAATGGATGAAACCACTTGACGGCCCTGGGGGAAGGATGCCAACTTCTGAAAGGGCCAGCATGGAAAATGGCCCAGAAGGCTGAGAGACACTGGAAGATCACTCCTCAGTGCAGAGATCTTGTTTTCTGGGCACTGAGAGTAAGGGGAGCAGGGGGAGGGGATGCTGGGAGACCAAGAGAAATTTTAGATGAATCTAGAGAGAAGATTTCTTGAAGGGTTAGACTCAACTGAGAGGAAGACGGGGGGGGGGGCGTAATCCTGAAAGAGGATTGTCCCCACTATTCTTCCCCTAAGGCCTGGGGAAAGGTACCTTCTCAACCTTGTCACTGAGGGAACTAAAGGAGATATTGATGTTGCTTGGCAGCTGCTTTCAGGGAAGGCAGGGCTGGCTGTTTGGGGGCCATGTGGACTAGGGAGGAAAGCAAGGGACTGAGAGGCCCTATGCCTTGCTGCCATACCCTATGCAGCAGGCCAGTGACATCACAGCTCCTTGTCTTATTTCCCCATCTGTAAAATGGGGCTAATGTCCCCAGCTTCGTGGGTTTAATTCATTTCTCTTTGCCAAGCACTTTGATATACTTGGGTTACAGGGGCTATAGAAAGTCAGCATGGTACCAGTTTTCTTTCATGCTGATTATTTCTACTGGGAACTCAGCAAAAGCGAACTGTCCCTTGAATTTCCAGACTGCTGGGGCCAGTTTGGGTTTTTCTGGGACACAAAGGAAAATGATCTACTAAGAAAGAGAGTAACAGAGTCCCTCTCTTCCTTGGCTTTCTGGAGTTTCAGCTTCTGGGGCACATCTGGGGAAGCCTTATCTTAAACACAGCAACTCCAGGGGAGTTTTCTAGTGGCTGGGAGGGTGGAAGGCAAATTTGAGATGAACGTTCACTGTGAAATGGGAATGCAGGGAATAGGGTCTGGTCCTATAGCACAGCCATGCTGGCTTATGCTTTACATGCAGAGATTCCTATAGATAACGCATCTAGGGTGTAGTTACACGTGCCAAGGCATCATGTTGGGTGAGGTGATGTAACAGCCCATTTCCTGGGGCCTCAACAAGGTTTTGAACCTTCAGCACTACAGCTCAGACCCCTCAAGCTAAATAAGTAATTCCTTTATCTAGCAGCAGTGGTAGGCTATTATCCTCTTGTGGTCACTCATTAGAGCAGGGGTCTCAAACTCCTGGCCTGTGGGCCATCTGCAGCCTGCGAGCTTCCCCAGTGTGGCCCACGGGGCTCCAGCAGTTTTGGGGCCGGGTCTCTCTCTTGGCCCCACCTGCCGCCCCCAGGCACTCCCCCCTCAGGGGCCCCGGCAGCGCAGCAGAGCTGAGTGGCATCTGCCTGCTCACTCCAGTGGCTGCCAACCCCCCCCTGTGGCCCAGGGGTGGGGCGGGGCTGTGCCTCCACGCACTGCCCCCACCCTGAGTGCCCCTGCACCCAGTGGGATGCTGTGGGGGCAGTGCCTGGGGGAAGAAGCACGTGGAGGCCCCCTAGCCTGCCCCGCCTCGGAGCCCCAGGTTAGCACCGCACCACTGACGCCCTCCCAGAGCCTGTACCCCCACCTGCCCCCAAACTCCCAGAGCCTGCATCCCAGATCCTCTCCCCCACCCAAACTCTCCCAGAGCCTGCACCCCTATCCCAGACCTCCTCATGCTTTCATGCTTTGACAGATCGGGTCCTATGTCATGATTTCAGGGGAGTCATGGGATTAATAGCTGAATGCCTGCTTGTAATATTTCAAAGATCCTGCAGACTCTACATATTACAGGGCAGATGCTGAGAAGAGGGAGCGATTGATTCTCCCCTTCTCCCTACCACCACTAGCTCTGGTGGTCATGTCTATCTGTAGGGACGTCTGTCCTATATAGACAGGGGGACCAGACAGCAAGTGTGAAAAATCTGGACAGGTGGTGAGTGGTAATAGGCACCTATATACAACAAATCCCTGAATAGCGGGATGGTCCCTATAAAATCAGGACATCTGGTCACCCTACATATAGAGCTAGTTTGTCCCTTTTATTCACTGCCAGCACTCATCTCTCTCTGTTTCCATTATGACATGGCCTTTGTTTGAACTTACACATAAATTTCCCATGTCCTATTTCCTTAACATAGATGTACATGAACATACAGGATCCTTAGAAGCACAGTCGGTCTTCCCAGAAATACACCCCAATCTACTGACTTACACTGAGAGAGAGAGAATCTAATGCCATGTAATATATTAATGTTTATTATTTAGATTGCAATAGCACCCACAGTGAGCACTTTCCAAACACAGAGGAAGACACAATCTCTGCACTGAAGACCATCCTGTCTAAAGAACAAAGATGGGCAATTGGAGGGGGGAGTCACAAAGCGACTGGGGGGAAGGAAAAGGTATGGCTTGTTAATCCCATGGACAGTCTCCAGTCCCCATCTCCATCCTCAATCTCCAGTTCAACCCCATCCTCCTCTCCCCTTGCCAGTTTGCAGTTTAAACTCCACTGCCCTTGTACCCCTCCTGCCCTGCACCCAATACTCTCCCTTTATATAGATGAGCAGCTCAGGCAGAAGATAAATAAATTGAATAGATAAAATGGGGACTTAGCTTGAGTCGTGCAGGCGCCATGGAGGAGGCTGATCTTCAGGAGGGATTTAAACAAGGATTTGCATTTAAATATCTCCCTCTCATTACAGTATGTCAGATCTGAACTAATTCCTTTCCCAGTACAGCCTCTCTGGCTCTGTATTGCCCCCTGCCCTCAACTCTGGGCACCTGATTGTGGCACAGCTGGCTGTGGCTGTGTCTTCAGGGACAGCAGTGTAGAACAATGGAGGGAAGTTGTGTCAGCACCGTTAGGACGGAGGCCCTGCTGTCACAATGCTTCCAATGAGGCATGTGTGAAGGAAGCTGACTCCTCTCCAGCCTTGTTAAAAAGTTGCTACTGAACAATCTGGGGCTTTTGAGTTCTCTTTCCTGCACTCATGACATCGGGTCTATCCCCTGATTTCCCAACCAACATCCCAAAGTGGGCACATGTTTGGAATCAAGGCTATGCCATTCTTGGCTGGAGCTGTTAGGTGGAGACTCTATGTGTCTCCAGGAGCAGGCCAGTTGGCTCAGTACTCCTAAGGAGCAGTAGGTATGCTCTGTGGAGCAAAGACCATTCCAAGGAGGAACCACACCCCATAGAGGTGCATTTGACCTCCCATTGAGCTATGGCATAGGAAGTAGTGCACCATAGGGAGATATTTAAATGCAAATCCTTGTTTAAATCCCTCCTGAAGAGGCTCCCTGGATCTGTGTTATAATGCTCAACTGGGCCTATTGTCTTTGGCTGGGATTTTCAAAGACGTCTGTGGAACTTGGGTACCCACCTCCATGGATGTGAGTGCTCAGCTCCCCCGGGATCCTTTGAAAATCCAACCCTTAGGTGCAGGCTTTCATTATTCATTATTATGGTCCAGATAACTTGCATCCAAGAGTTTTAAAAGAGCTGCCTATGATGCTCATTGGACCATTAATGTTGATTTTCAAAACGTCCTGGGGCGCTGGAGAAGTTCCAGAAGACAAGAAGAAAGCTAATGTTGTGCCAGTTTTTAAAAAGGGTAATTATAGACCTGTCATTCTGACATTGATCCTGGGAAAAATGGATCGGCTGATACGGGACTAGAGTAATAAAGTATTAAAGCAGGCTAATGTAATTAATGCAAATCAACATGGGTTTATGGAAAATAGATCTTGTCCAACTAACTTGTCTTTTTGTATGAGATTACAAGTTTTGACTGGTGAAGGCAATAGTGTAGTCGTAATAGACTTCTGAAAGGCATTTGACTTGATACTGCACCACACTTTGATTAAAACACTAGATTGATATAAAATTAATAGGGCACACATTAAATGGATTAAAAGCTGGCTAACGGATAGATCTCAAAATGCAACTGTAAACAGTGAATCATCGAGTGGATGTTTTCTAGTGTGGTCCCACAGGGATCAGTTCTTGGCCTTATGCTATTTAACATTTTTATTGATGACCTGGAAAAAATATAAATTCATCACTGATGAAGTTTGCAGATGATTCAAAAATTGGAGAATTGGAAAATAATGAATAGGACAGGCCACTGGTTCAGAGCAATCTGGATCGCTTTGTAAACTGAGCACAAGCAAAGAATATGTATTTTAATATGGCTAAATGTGAATGTATACATCTAGGGACAAAGAATGTAGGTCATACTTACAGAATGGGGGACTCTATCCTGGGAAGAAGTGATTCTGAAAAAATGTAAGTGTGGGGGTGGATAATCAGCTGAATGTGTGCTCCCAGTGTGACACTGTGGCCGCTGTGCAGGGGATTGGACTAGAAGACCTCTTGAGGTCCCTTCAAGTCCCACAGTTCTATGATTCTATGAAAAGGGCTAATGTGATCCTTGGATCCATAAACACAGGAATCTTACATCTCAATAGAGAAGTTATTGTACCTCTGTATTTGGAACTGCTGTAACCATTGCTGGAATCCTGTATCCAGTTCTGGTGCTCACAGTTCTAGTAGGATGTGGATAAACTGGAGAGGGTTCAGAGAAGAGCCATGAGAATGATTAGTGGATTAGAAAACCTGCCTTACAATGTCAGACTCAAGGAGCTCAATCTACTTATCTTAACAAAGAAAAGGTTGGGGGTGACTTGTACTTACATAAGTGCTTACATGGGGAACAAATATTTAATAATGGGCTCATCAGTCAAGCAGAGAAAGGTCTAACATGATCCAATGGCTGGAAGTTGAAGCTAGACAGATTCAGGCTGGAAATAGGCATACATTGTTAACTGGAAGGGTAATTAACCATTGGACAATTTACCAACAGTCAAGGCGGATTCTCCATCACTGGCAATTTTTAAATCAAGATTGAATGTTTTTGTGGAAGCAATTCTCTAGAGATTATTTGAGGGCAGTTCCCTGGCCTGTGCTATGCAGGAGGTCAGACTAGCTGGTCACAATGGTCCCTTCTGGCCTTGTAATCTATGAATCATTGCAGAGGGGAAAAGAGGAGAAGATAGCCGAGTTCCTCCCTCCCTGTGAAATCAACAGTAAATCACAGAAGAGTGAATTAGGTTACTCGGGGCCAGTTGGAGGAAGTGATATCCATAGTCCATCCCCTTCATTGCTGAAAGGAGGGCAACAGAACATGGGTTCTGTGACAGGCCCTCAAAGGGGCCAGCATTGTGTCGTGCTTTCTCAGCCTGATTGCAATAGCAGGTTGGCAGCAGGTGAGGAGGGCTGGTGTGTGCGTCCTGAGAGCAGGCTTATTAATAGTACATGGGAGAATTAACTAGCAAATCCATAGCAATCTCTCAAACACAGCTATTTACCTGTCCTGGAAGTGTGTTCCCACCTGATGCTTATTATTTATGTAACCCTTCTGCCCATCTGAGTTGGCAGCAACAAGGGCCGGGTTCAGTATCCAGGGGTTCCATTTCAATAATACAATGCAAAACAGGCTTGAGCCCCCACCCAGTGACCTGGGACAATTACATACCATCCCCCAGGCACCTCCAAGAGGCAATACTTCCCCTCTCGCAAGCACAGAGTCTGAGTGTAGCAAAATCCTTTTACTAAAGGAGGAAAACAATGCTGCATTATGTTGGGGAAACACAACAAACAGGCTTCATAACACAAACTGTGAGCAAAAGACCCACCCCTCCAAGTAAGTTTGGCAGTATCCTTTTCCCCTCAGGGTCTTAAGTCCAGCAACTCAAAAAATCACCCAAAGTCCAACACCCCAAAAGTCTCTGTCCCTAGTTAGTGCAGCCCCAGAGTTCAAAAGTTTATCTGCAGAGTTTTACCTCCCAACTCGGGGGTAGGGGGCACACAACGGTGTTAAGTAGCACCTTACCTGGTCTGAGGCCAACTGACCTGCCTCTCCATGGGGTTCTGCCACAGCCTTCACTGTGAGCCAGTCCACCAGCCACTTTGCTCCACCAGCTGTCCCACGAGCCGTCCTGCAAACTGTTCTGCTCTGCTAGCTGCTCAGCAATCTATCCTCAAGCCCTGTCACAGCACTCAGTGATTTCAGCTTGTAGTAGCGAAGCCTCAGTGCTGGTGCATCATTGGTCCAAAGTTAATTCAGCTCAGTAGCTTCTAACTAGACTCCTAATAGAATTAAAATTAGCTCTGATATAGTGCAGTATTTCAGACCCTCAAAAGGAAGCCCATACCATCAAGTACAACTACCTATCCCCAACCTGTCTCTGAAGTCACTAGGTTTTGGAACCCATGTCCCTTGTCTAGTGAGTGCTACTTAGTTGATGGTGAGTCCCTCTGTCATAAAACAGTTTCATTGTCCTTGATTCACATAATCAGGGTAACAATACTTTATTCTTCCTGCCCCAATAACAGAGAAACTGGGGATCCCCAGCAGCCAAAGTGACCATTTGGGCTGCTGTGGGTTCATGCTAGGCGGGGTGGGTGTGCCTATGCAAACAAGATCAGCCCCTGAAGTTCTTTTCCACAACTCGCCATAATTCACCACCAGATGTAGAGCTCATCCTGACTCTGATTACATTTATTTATTGTGTGTATTCACAGCAGGGAAGATGGAATTTGGACAGGTGTCCTCAAGGATTTCAAAATGTAATTGTCAACAGAGGTGGAATGGGACTCCTCAGCTGGAGTGGGGGGAGGGGTGTTTGTAGTGGGATCCTGCTGTGATCGCCCAACACTAATCAACATTTTTTACCAGTGATCTAGAAGGAAATATAAAGTCTTTGCTGCTCAAGTTTGCAGGTAACAAAGGCTGGTGGAGTGATAAATAATGCTGAGGAGAAGCCATTGACACAGAGTGACCCATCCCACTCAATGAGCTGGGTGCAATGAAACGTGTTTTATAATGTAGTGTAGCTCCAGGCATGGCATAATATGCAAATTACAGTACTGCCAAACCCAAGTGTTCAGAAATCTGGAGCTAGCCTCCCAAATTTCATGAGAGTGATTTAAAAATGACTAAATTTTACAAAATAACAGTGTGGGGGATCTTTCTGTTTGCCTTCTGGATGTTTAGCCTTTAGGGGGTCACATATTCAGGCTTTTCTCCAGAAATATGAGTACTAGAAACTTGCTTTGTTTTTTTAAATGCAAACTGAGAATGTCACATAATCTCTGGAATCCAGGAGCTGAGGCTTTAAGAAAGAAACCAAGCAGCAGGAAAGTCAGCAACACTGAAATTATGTAATTTGCAGAGAGTGAGTGCAACTATTTAATATGGGGGGAGTGGGGGAGTTAACCATTAAAACAAATTACCAAGGGAAGGGGTTTTCTCTCCATCACTCATCAGTATGCTCTAGTTTGGTCAGAGTGATTGCATTAAATGCAGCAGGGATCATTGGGTAAAGCTGTATGCACCAGGTCAGTGGTTATTAACCTGCAGCCCAATCAGCACACATCTGCGGCACATGTGACATCCTCAGGACCATACAGGTAGTATATATATTGTGTGGCTGCAGTCCACATAACACATAGGGAGTTGTATATGTGGCCCACAACGGTAAATAGTCTAGTCCAGTTGTTCTCAATCTATCATCAAAGTCCCTTCTAGCCTTAAAATCCATGAATCTGGAACAGCCTCCAAAAAGAGCAGTGGGGGCAAAAAACCTAACTGGTTTCAAAACTGAGCTTGATAAGTTTATTGGGGGGGGCATGATGAGACTTCCTATAATGGCATATGGCCCATCCGTGGCTGCTAAATATCTTCAATGGCTGGAGATAAGACAGGAGAAGGGAAGGGCTCTGAGCTCCTACAGAAAATTCTTTCTCAAGTGTCTGGCTGGCAGGTCTTGTCCACATCTGATCACCATATTTGGGATCAGGAAGGAATTTTTCCCCAGGTTATATTATATATGGAGATATACCTATCTCATAGAGCTGGAAGGGATCCCAGAAAGGTCATTGAGTCCAGCCTCCTGCCTTCACTAGCAGGACCAAGTACTGATTTTGGCCCAGATTCCTAAGTGGTTCCCTCATGGATTGAACTCACAAGGCTGAGTTTAGGAGGCTAATGCTCAAACCACTGACCTGACCCTGTGGGAGGGGGTTCAGCTTCCTCTGTGGTGTTGGGTACAGGTCACTTCCTAGTTTGAACGAAAGTAAATGGTGGCATCTCTGTAACTTGAAATCTATAAATCAAGATTTGAGGACTTCAGTAACTCAGCTGTGGGCTCATTGCAGGAGAGAGTGAGTGAGGTTCTGTGGCCTGTAATGTGCAGGAATTCAGACTAGACCCGTGGTTCTCAACCTGCGGCCCAGTCAACACAGAGCTGCAGCCCATGTGACATTCTCAGGGCCGTACAGGTAGTATTGGGTGTGGCCCACCATGGTAAATAGGTTGTCAACCACTGGACTAGATGAGCATGATGGTCCTGTCTGGCCTTAAAGTCTGAATCTACAATCTGATATTTCCTGGAATTTTTGATGTCACCAGCAGTTCATCTTGAAAAGCTGGAGCAAGGAATGCATGTGAGAGACTTGATTTTCCTGTCTCCACTGCACAGTTGCATGTCAAAGTCTGACACCCTGTGGAATATAGCAGTACTGTAATGACTACAAGTGGGAAATCCTCAGCTCTTTGGCACTGCCTTTGTTTCTGAACTGAGCTTTGTGTTCTAATGTAGTTGTTCGTTGTTTCCTTTGCAGAGACAATCACACTGAACAATCATTTGCTCTTCACCTGGTTTTGGGCCAATGTCCTTCTCTGGCATTTTACTGAATTTTGCAGAAATCGATCTCTTCAGGCTTTCTTCCCTTTGCCTCCCATACAGATACATTGGAAATAATCCTCAAATCAGAGCAAATTGCAGTAGGATGTGTGCTGGTTTGAACTGGGCTTTGGGAACACTGTTCTGTGTGAATAACCTGACTAGCTTAATCTGAATAGCCTATCTTTTGTGCATATAAAATTTTGGCCAGAGGACTTCACTTATGGATCATTTGCCTCAGTATAAATCTAGAATCTCCACTGAAGTCAGTGAAGTTGCTCTGTATTTTTGTGTGTGTAAATGAAAGCACCACCTGCCTTGTGGTCTCCTGTTCTGAATATATTGCTTATAAGAATAATATCTAGCTCCCTTTTCATCAGATCTCAAAGCACTTAACTCTATTTAGAGTGTGGATTTCACCTGCTTTCCAACCACTGAGTCACTGACAAGGCCAGCTTCTTGGATGCAGTCAGGTTCTTGGGTGCAGCACAGCACCTTTATGACAAACCATGGGCTCAGTCCTTGGTTCTGTTAAGGAAGCAATGAGGAAAGAGATTCCACTTCCCTGATCCTGGGGCCACCAGAAGCTGGAGCAGCTCCCAGCACAAGCTTAAGGACTTCTCCAAGGTACACCATCTACAGTGGTCCTATAGGCATTGACCTCAGTTCTCTCTGAGCGCCCCCTATGCATAGCTGACTGTGATGGACTCTGCCACCCAAAGATTCCTCTGCACTAGGGGGGAGCCCTTGGCTGCGCCTTTAGGGTAGCCTTCTTTCTGCTGAGGCAATATGAAGCGGACAGAGGAGGGATCAAAGTCTGACCCCGTAGGTGGAGCTTGGCTGTGGAGCAGGTGTATCCTGCCTGGTTGTGCAGCTGTTTTGAAAAATGCTGAATTTTGAATGAAAAAAAAATATTTATTATACACATTTTTCCATTTCTCACCCCGCTGTAGCCAGGCTTCCCTGTGTGAAGGGCGACAGAGCTGGGGTAAGGGCATTCCTTTCATGCCCTCACTTCCTGCTGTGGCATGGCTGGTGCAAAGGAGATCTAGCTAGAGCTGCTAGATCTGTGCGGATGTCGCTCAGCCAGGGTTGTTGTGACCTGCTTAGATGAGTCCCAGACTGGCTGCCAAACTGTGGATGCACTTGCAGTGTGGACAGGGCCAAACATGCAATGGTGACATTACTGGCTATAAACCACGGTGACAAGCTGTGCCCGATTCTCCCTTGCCATGCACCTCGGGAAAGCACTAGCCCATGGGAGTCTTCAAATTCTACCTGCATAACAGGGTGAAGCCCACTGAATAAGACTGAGTTCCTGCAAAGAAGGATGCTTCATTCCAGCAGGACAAAGTGCAGTGTGGCAACAACAGTGCATCCTTGACCCCATTTCCGGCAACCTGTGATGCTGCTTTGGAATTCTTTTCATCCAAATACTGCCCAAGCCTCCACTGCTTAGCTCATACTGCCTGACAAGATCCTAGCCCCAGGTGCTTTACCTGCAGGATGTACACATTCAAATTGCAAACAGTGCTTCTGGGGGCATCATAAAAGCTATACATCTCTGACAGAGCATTTGAAGTGAGGCTTAATAAGTCTGTCTCTAAAGTTACCTTCCTTCCAGGAAGCATGCAGTCAACAGCACTTTGATGGTTTTCGGCAAGTGGCAGAGAAAAACTGAGCTATTCTTGTAATCTATTCTTCTCCACCTTGACATGCTTTAAATGTAAATGGGGCCATTTACCCATTTTTGTGTCCAGACAGTCAGTCTGTCAGCACTTTAGTGCAGGAATTTATCTTCCCAAATTAAATGAGTAAATTGTGCAAACGTACTGGTATGCAGCTGTATGCTCTCGGGACTGGCTTCTCAGCTCACTGCAGGAGTCAATGGAATTTCATCAGTCTCTGCAGAGAATCAAGCCTATATTAGGCAGGGCAGATGGTCCCAATGGAAAGCCTGAGTAACCACCATCCCGTGGCTCTTTGCACAGACCCGATGGACTAAAGAAGCTGTGAGGCTGGCAGATATGGCCACCCCAGGGAATTCCCCTAACTCCAAAGTTGGATGACGTAAACCTGGCCTGATGGCTCCATGCTGTCTTCCCTTGTAGCCCCCAGCATGGAGAGATTAGGGATAGAGGCATGGCCACGGAGAACAGGATGTGGCCACAGGTAGCCAAATGTAAGTTAGAGCTGCCCTGAGGTTGCCCTAACTTATGCTTGGTGAAGTGGGGGTTGTGAAGCCACCCTTGCTGCCCTGCACCTACTGTGCCAAGCATAGTTTGGTCAGTGCTGCAGCCAACCCCAGCAAGTAGCTGGAGCAGATGACATGAAAGGCTGCTCTGTGCTGTTGCATCGCCCAAGTCCCAAGGGAGTAAGAACCCTCCTTGCCCCATACAGGGGCTCCCTGAGCCTTGGGCTTCTCCTGCACTTCTTCCAGGTGGGCAGGCAATGGACAAGCAGTGTCTGCACTGCCCCATTGCACAGGGGAGTGCTAATGTCCTCATCACTGGAGTCCTTATAATTAATTGTTTGACAGTAACTAACACAGACCTATACCTGCCACTCTCTGCCAGCTAGTCTGGTTTGAGCCGTCACCCACTGCGCCGAGGCGCCGAATGGCTGGCCTGTGGTGACTCAGGCTATAATCAAGTGGTTCTAGGGGCAGGCAGTTTGTTTCTCTGCTTTAGGTAAGAACTGGTTGTGATTTTCCTGGAAGCACTCAGCTCTTGAAGGACAAGTGTTCTCGGAAGGCATTGCCTGGCTGCTTCACCCTCCCACACACTCCTGGAAGTCTCTGCGGCAGCCAGCCATGCAGCCAGCGCATACAGATGGACAGGCAGCCGGCCACCCACCCAGAGAAGCCTCTTCTCCCGGCTGCCAGTGTCGGAGGCTGAGACTATGGGGGGTGGGAAGGTGCACGCCAGAGCCACAGTTCTTGGCTGGAGAGGGTAGGGGTGGAGGAGACCATGGTATGAAATAGGACAGACATTTTGTAGTGGTGGGGAAGAGCGGGTGGGGTTACCATACATCTGGGTTTTCCAGGATGTGACCTCTTTTCTGATCCTCCATCCGGGTGGATTTTTCAAATAAGAGGAAATGTCCAGGATTTCTGTGGATCAGACGTTGCAGCTCAGAAAGAGCCATGTCTGCGCCCTGATGGGTCCCTCTGCTGCAGCCACAGCTTCTGGATCCTGCCTACTGCAGCCTGGCCTGCCAGATAAGTGAAGCCACCCAGCAACTCTTGGCCAGGCCACTTGCCCCACTGCGAGGCCTCAGAGTCAAGCTAGGATGGATGACAGGTCTACAGGGTCCCTGGGTGGTGGGCAGACCTGGGTCCCTCCGACTTGCCACTGGGGGCGTGACTGGACAATTGGACTGCAGTACTAAACCCCAGAAATGGGGAGCATAGATGGTGACATGGCTGAGGGCTGTGTCATGAAGAGGGCGCAGCGGTCCCGGGAGTGATGCAGGTCAGAGAGCAGACATGATGGCAGGTGAGGCAGCATTGAGAAGGATGTACTGACCTGTGGAACAAATCCCCAAGATGGCCAGCTGGAGGTGCCAGCATGGTGAGTGGAGCCCCATTACACTCTCACTCTGTGTAACCATGAATATGCACAGTCTGAGAGAGAAGGGGAAAAAAACTCTGTTAAAAGAGACGAAGGTTCGAAATGATGACTATCCAGAAAAAGGGCCAGCATCAAAACAGGCGCTGTCCATGGAACACTGCATCCCCTCTAGGACAGATAGCATTCTGGGAAACTGTTCAGAGGTAATAAGTAACTTGTATTAGAAAAGGGAATTTAGCTACTACAGACGTGTAGAGCCTGAGATTGTGTCTTTACATTTAGTTCCTGTGGCACTTGTCTGAGTTGTTTTCCTCGCTATTTCTTCTCCAAATCTGTGATTTTTCTATTACAAAAGCTTTGATTATTTTTACCCCAAGCAGGAGTTGTGTGGAGTGTGAGGCCCAAAGGGAACTGATAACTGGGGGCGGGTTTTGCTCCTCTAGGGGAGACAAGCCAGAGGGGAAAATCCAGCAGTCTGGTAGTTAAGAACTTGGGGAGATGAATTTGGGAGCAGAAGGGCCATTGGGGTCACCTTGCAGAAAGTTATTCAGCTGGTGGAAGCCAGGTTGAGACATTTACACTCATAGGCTGGATACTGGTGTCAGAGCTCTGAGCCATGGCAGTCTAGCATTAAGGCCCCCAAAGTTACAACACAGGTGGTGAAAGAACCTCTTATGGGTCTCGATGATCCCCAAAGCCTCATCTCATGCAATTCCCAGCCTTCTGTCTAGAGCTTGGGGGCTTCCACAAGCTTGGGTGAGCCTCAGGTAAACATCTGAACCAAACTTGTGGACCTTCACCCATCGCTAATGGCAATATCCCAATCCAGGGGTTTTCATAGTATGGACCATGCTTTGGGCAACTCCCCTCCCATTTGCCATTATGCAGCATCCCTGTGATGCCTGTGGCAGCTGTGCACCTGGAAAGTCCAACACAGGTGTTTGTAGCTGTCTTTAAAGCCTTTCAGACAAGTTAATTACACTCACTCCTTCCACTTTCCATCTTCCCGTCCATCACTTCGCTCCCCTGTACATGCTGCCTAGCCAGGTGGTTCTCTTCTTCACAACACCCCTCACCCCCAGCCATTCCTCTCCTGCTGGCAGCTGAAGTACTCTGGGTGACAGTTTCCTGAGGACTGCTCCCGTTTTCCCTCCTCTTCTGGAGCAGTGGCCACGGGGAGAGGCAACTGGACTGGTTCTTCCTTGTTTCCAGCCTCCTCTGGATGCCTCCTGGTTTCCTAGCACTGCAAGAACTTTCAGGAACAGCTGGAAACCAGAGAGTCACCAGTCCCACATGAGCAGCGAGCGCTGTACAGACCAGTGGCAAGATCTCTGCACCAAGCCACCATAGATTGTCCACTACATGCATCTGACGAAGTGGGTATTCACCCACGAAAGCTCATGCTCCAAAACGTCTGTTTAGTTTATAAGGTGCCACAGAACTCTTTGCTGCTTTTATAGAGATTGTCAGATCAGTCTGAGAACCACTGCCTCATTATAACAAACTGCATTGAGAGGACATACAGTATGGCTTTCTACAAGATATAATCCAAATTATTCCACTGCGTCTCCTGTTTTGCTAAATCTGGTGCTCAATCTTCATGCCGGTACTGGTGCGAGAGCGTGCATTGTGTGATGGTTTCACTGCATTTTCATACAACCTTAGGTGTGCAACAGAGATACCATCTCACCCCAGAACTATTCTGTCGAGCTATCAGCTGAATATTACGACTTGTCACTCCACACATTGGAATCAGACCTCATTTTAATGGGGACTGCAAGTGTGCCCAGCTCCGATGACAAAGCACCAGGTAAGACAGTTCTTAGATCTGGCTGGATACTACCGGTGCTTGGTGCCCCAATTCACATCAATTGCGGCCCCCCTCTTGGCCCTCCTCACCAAGGACAGCCCCCACCAGGTACACTGGTTGACAGAGTGTGAAGACACCTTCCAGACTCTTAAGGGAAGTCTGTCGGAAACTTGTCTTGTTCAGCCCAGACTTCATCTGAGAGTTTTTAGTGCAAACGGACGCCTCAGAGGTGGGGCTCGGGGCTGTCGTTTCCCAGGAGGTGGATGGAGAAGAACATCCCATCCTCTACCTTAGCCACAAGCTTTTTCCCCGTGAGTGTAAATACTTGGTCATCGAGAAGGAGGCCTTCGCCATCAAGTGGGCAATCGACACACTCAGATACTAACTTCTGGGGGCCCCCTTCATCCTGATCACTGACCATGCCCCCCTGAAGTGGCTGAACAACATGAGGAACTCTAATGCTGGTACCTTACCCTTCAGCAATACGCCTTTACCATCAGGCACCAGGCAGGTAAGGAGAACGCCAACGCTGATTTCTTCTCCTGCTTAGGGAGGAATCAAGAGACCAGCCCCAAAGACCAGGAGCTGGACTTGGGCCTGGGGGTGGGGGGAATAGTGGGGTGGATTGGCCACCCACAGACATGGAGGGGGAGGAGCCCCTCATTGAACCCTAGTGGGTGGAGCCATGCCACGCTCAACCTTCCCCCCAGAAGTCAGTGGGCGGGACCAGAAGTACAAAAGGCCCGCTGGCAGAGGTGTAGCGATCGCCCTCTGTACCCTCCGACCAGAGGGGACCCTGCAAGGAAGGGGGCCCCTAAAAATGGCAAAAAAAATGTAATGTATAACTAGGTAAGTGACATTTATTGACGCTATTGCACAATCCATGTCGGTTTTACTGACAAAACCATGAAGTCATTATGATACATCATAAAGCTATTGGCTACATCAGTTGTCTGTCGGTCAGTTTCGAATTTTAGTTGGACCCATTCAAAGAATGTGTATTTGCGTTCATAATGGCAGTCGGCGGATAAATGTTATTAATTTAGTTGTTTAGTTTTTTACCGTTTCTGCATTGTAAGGGGCCCCGGACATATGTTCGGAGGGGGCCACATTCTTTGTTGCTACGGCCCTGCCAGCAGGAGAACTCAGTGGGGAGGCACCTGCTGGAGGAGCCAGATGCCTTCTGTGAGCTCCTGAGCTAGGAGGCTGCTGCAGACCCCGAGGGAGCCGAGGACTGGCCAGGACAGCCAGGGCCATTTTCAGACCCAAGCACAGAAGAGCTGCAAGTGCTAACAGAAGCCTTCTTCCCCGACAACCAGGATGACCCTCTACAGAGCCAGGTACACCCTGAGGGGGAGTTGGAAACTGGCCCGGGGTAGCTGACCCCATCTGGCTGCAACACTGACAGCGAGTGAGTCAGCGTGTTGCGGTCAGGGTCCCCGCTGACCCAGTGGCAGACTGCTCTAGCACTGCCAGGGCCCTGGCCGGGATGCAGGGGAGTGGGTGGGTCTGCGTCTCCCCTGCCACCCCAATCGTGGGTGGCAGTCTTTGCCTCTCTTAGGCAAGATGCCTGCGCTTGTTGGCCCTCCGCCAGAGCTAGGAGGCCCAACTGTGTGCTGCTCAGCCTGAGTGCAGGCCTGACCCCGAGACTCTTTGCTGCCCCACTCCGACTAGAGGCTGGGGCTCCATAACTGTGTTTGTTGCTCGGCCCTGATCACAGACCCAAGCTCACGTCTCCCGTCACCCTGCTAATTCCCCGTGTCAGGCAACCCCCAGAGACGTAGTAGGGCAGATTGGCCACCCACAGATCTGGAGGGGGAGGAACCACTCCCCCCAATGGACTATAACTACCTGTATGGCTCTGAGTCAGAAACCTTGACCCTTTTCCACGCAGACTTGGAGGAGCTAGAGGCATTCCATATGCACTGTCAGCATCAAATCCTGAGAGTAAAGTGGTTTGATTTTATGTAAAAAGCCACAATCTCACAGAGATCTGGCCTCCCTTCAGTTGCTCGTCATATCCGAAAGCAGCTTTGCAGGCTCTTTGGCCATGTTACCAGGATGGACAAAAACACCCCAGCACACTGTGCTCACAAGTGTTTCATTGACATGCAAAGGGGTGCACTACTTGTTGCTGCTTGTGGGGCTGCCCCAGAGATTCATGGCTTTATTGGCTTGAGCCAGATTTGGGAACTTCACTACCTGCCACCTTCACCCATGGTCACACTACTGGCACAACAGTTGTTTGTGGACTGTACTTGTATCATAGGCCAGCAGTTCTCGAACTGTGGGTCGAGACTCCAAAGTGAGTCATGACCTCATTTTAATGGGGTCGCCAGGGTTGGCATGAGACTTACTGGGGCCCAGGACCAAAGCCTGAGCCTCACTGCCGGGGCCCAAAGCCGAAGCCTGAGCCCTACTGCCTGGGGCTGAGGGCTTCAGCCCTGGGTGGCACAGCTCAGGTTACAGGCCCTCCACCTGGGGCTGAAGCCTTTGGGCTTTGGCTTTGGCCTCCCAGTCTGGGGCAGTGGGGCTTGGGCTTTGGCCTCCCATCCCAAGGCAATGGGGCTCAGGCTTCTGTCCCCCCTTCTGGGGTTATGTAGTAATTTTTGTTTTCAGAAGGGGGTTGTGGTGCAATGAAGTTTGAGAACCTCTATATAGGCTGTATGCTGCTTTAGCTCACATCTGGGCTCAGGATTATGGGTTCTCTCCCTGCAGCTGTGAAGTTCTGGGTGGGCATGGTAGGCAGCAGAGTGACAGGCTTGTAGGTCTTATTGGTGGGCATGGAGTTGTTGTGGTAGCTAATGCATCCGTGCTCATTGTTCAATGCAGGAATGGGATAGGGGATTGGGATCTCCTGGACATACCAACAGTTGCCCTATAGTAACTGTGCATAAAAAGATATGAGTGTGGAAGGGGAGTTTAAATCCTACCCATCCCAGAGCCCTTTCTCTTGGAGGTCCAGTGGGGAGGAGTGGGGGAACAGTAGAGAGAGGTTGTTTGAGGATAACTGAGTTTGGCTTTAGTGAATGGCCTTGGCTGCTTGCCATGTGACCGCCAGGTCTGGGAAGTCAAACCCCCAGCTGTCAGCCTGCTGGCAGCAATTAAATGAAATATTGATTGAGGAATTGTTGTCTGCAGGTTTTAAAGATAAGATCGATGGGGACCAGAAGCTTTCGGCTCCGTTTACTAATTATCCCAGAACTTGAGGAAGGAATAATTCTTGAGTCATAAATAGGTGGCAAGAGTTCTGGGGTTGCTGGCTGCTTTTTGTATCCTCCCCATTATGATTATCCTCTTGCAGCCCCGTCGGCCCATCTGCTTTGCTGCGCTGCTGGTGGGCCTG